>NW_008688639.1:35081-92275 GCF_000695815.1 Acanthisitta chloris | reverse complement strand
TTCCTTCATTTTTCTCTTGCTGTCCTTTTGTGTTACTTCCAAACTCCCTGTAGAAATGATGGCTTTAACTTTTCTTGTGGTATTTACCTTTTTCTTTCTTTCTTAAATTTAAAATCTAAAGTAAAAACCAAACAAGCCTATTTAATTATTTCCCAGCACTGCGAATTAGATGCACAGTGAATAGGCAGAGAAGATGTGTGGGCTAGTTTGAGAGTTGGGCTTATAGTAAGAAGTTATCCTTAAGGCAACGGTTGTCCTTTAAATTTTAAAGCCCCAGATAAATGTTTAATTAGTAAATACTTAGAATGATGTTGGACCTGCTCTTGTTATATTGGAGGTGCTGTCCTCAGGGTCAGCAGACTGGAGTGTGCAAGTGTTCTTCAAGATGTCCCTGCAAAATCCAGCCCTTTGGCTGCTTTTGGTGCTGTGAGAGCAGATTTCAAAGTGTTTTCTCTGGTTTCACTAAAGGATGCTCACCTGTTTCTGTTCTATTCACCACTGGGGCTGTGATCACCTCTGCCAGTTGGAGAGGTTGTAATGCCTTCAACTGCTGCAGCTATTTACTGCTTAATACACATCTGTGCCCAAGGTCTTTTACTAGTAGCCTGCAATTCATGCAACATAAAGAGTCATGGGGCTGTCTTTCAATGCAAGGTTGAATTTAAATTGCGGTAAATATCATGGAAGCTAATTTTGATGATATTTCTTGGCTTTTGAATACTCAAGCAGAAATCAGCTCGAGTCCTGCCTACATTGTTAATGCAAAGTGGAGAGGGTGCTTAAAAGGAGTGTCCATCCTCCCCTCCCCCAAGTGTTTCAATTGATAGGTGTTTGCACCCACAACCCCCCTACCTCTTCTATTTTAGCTTTTCTGGGGGCTGCTCCCCCAATCCAATCACCTGCTATTTGCATCACCTTGTCTCCCTTTCAGTGGAGCAGAACATGGCAATGCTTCAGGTTTTTTGCACAGCCTCACAACACTTACAGGACCCTTGAAATACCACCCTTTGGCTGTGTGCAGACCCTTTCAGGCTTGCCCCAGCCTAATCTGTATCTTGCTGCTTAATTGTAGTAGGAACAAACACTAATCTTCAATCACCTGCTATTTGCATCACCTTGTCTCCCTTTCAGTGGAGCAGAACATGGCAATGCTTCAGGTTTTTTGCACAGCCTCACAACACTTACAGGACCCTTGAAATACCACCCTTTGGCTGTGTGCAGACCCTTTCAGGCTTGCCCCAGCCTAATCTGTATCTTGCTGCTTAATTGTAGTAGGAACAAACACTAATCTTGCCAATAAAATCTACCAAACAGAAGACATGACTGTGTCTTCCTTCCCTCTGCTTCCCCCTTACAGCTGTTGTGGAGTGGTCAGGCTCCTGACCTAAGGGCATGTTTTTCATGCCTAACATAAAACCAGAGATCATGGAGACACAGTCGTTCAGATGGAGGAAAAAATGCTTTATGTTTGTTCATTCAGCCAAAAATAAACACAACATTTTTGGGCTTCCCCCTCCGTTGTGTTGTGTAGCAGAGTTCAAATGTGCTGCCAAGTGAAGAAAATATGCATGATCTTTTACAGAAAATGTGACTTAATTGAATGCCAGTATGTCAGACACAACTACAGTTCCTTGTTTTGGAAATATTCTTAATTTATCTGCTGCTATGGCTTTCCTTGATGTAGAGAAGATGTTTTACCTCTTATAGCAAAGCTTCAGTGAATTGCTGGTACAGTTGCTCTCTGGACTGATGGCACTGTGAACCTTGAAGATATAGAAGAACATTGATTTGAAGATAAGAGTGAAGAGGGATAGAGGCAAGGGTTTCTCCCACATGACTGGTACCAATTAGACTAAAACTAACCTTTCAGGAGCACTCAGCTTCAGCAAAGTCTGATCACAAAAAAGCCTCACACACCTCCTAGGGAATTCCCCCTCACTGCCACTTTTCAACATTTTCAGTTTGCCAGAATGCCACTCCAACAGCCAAGAGTTCAAAATGTGTATCTGACAAAATATTTGATGTGTGGAAAGCACTTTGAATGCAGATAGATGCACAATTGGCATTTACATGTCATTGGATGTGTATTTTGAAAAGTTTACAGTATTAACAGTAACTTCAGGGACCCTTTCCTAACAGTATTTATAATGAGCCACTTAGATAAAATGTTCAGGAGGTTTACTATCTATTTGGGGTATTTCTGGTTCTTGGTGTGATATGTGAATTAGCATAGAGTTGGGATTGTAAACTGCTAAGGGAGTGTAATGCCATTTTCGATTAATCTTTATCCTTTCCAATTCTGATGGCTTTTACTCAGTATCTTTGTCGTCTGTGGAAGACTTCTCCTTGTTTAAATTGCTAATGAGTCTGTAGCATTAGGTTAGAAAGTCCCTTATTGCCAAATTGCATTGCAGTAACTAGTATTTTTGAGTCATCTCAGCAAATGTCCATACTTCCTTTCTGAACCTGCTAACGGAGCAAAGGGTGTCCTTGTGTATTTTTACTCATTGGGTCTAATGGCTTGCACAATAGTGTTCCTGTGTGCTTTCCTTTGGAGATGGGGAATGGGGAACTTAACCATCCAACTTTTGTCCTTCTCACGCTCAGAGATGTTGAATAGTTGGCATTATAGCTGGAGTTTCTGTTATAGGTAGTAGTTTGGCACTTTGGTGCTTACTTCTGTTAGATTAACTTGAGCTAGCTTGTTATCTTCCTTGCTAGCATTTGGTCTCATCTTTTACCCAGTAGAAGAATAATTTTGGTGTTACCTTTGGCAGTTGCTATTGGAGCTGTCAAATTATTTCACAATTGTTGAAACTTTTGCAAATTGCTGGAACCACCACATTTTTGTCAAAATGCTTCTTTAAAGGAGGTTGAAAAGTGGTGGTGGTGTTCAAAAAGACAGCTGTTGCTGGGGATAGTGGTCTTGTTGCTTCATCCTCACTCTTAAATCCACCCTCCCCTTCGGAGGTTTTCAGGCCCTTGCTTTCACTCAGGAGAGTGAAAGTGGCAGAGTATCTGTGAGAGAGGACAGTCCTGGCAGTGCCCATGTGTTGGCTTGGATGGAGGAGGGGCAACAGAGGAGCTGTGTGTCCATGGCACTGAGGCCACTGTGAGGTTTGGACTTGGTGTGGGAGAGAGGCTGTGAGCAAAGGATTGCTTAAGAGCTTGACACCTACTGTGTGGCTGGGACTTGGCCTTCTGTTGGCCTGGGAGCAAGGAATCAAGCCACCATCCCTTACTGATTTCCTTGTCTGTCTCCAGGAAGATGGGTGTGTGTGCTATCACTAGGCTACTTTTGAGGTTAGTTAAAGGATAGCTCTATGGACTAAGTGGGCGTTTCTGCTTTTCAGGAAGAAGAGATGCCAGATGTAGAAATTGACATTGATGACCTTCTTGATGCAGCCAATGAAGAGGAGAGAACTCTCAAATTACAGGTAATATTATTTTATAATATTAAATCAGAATGTGGCTGAATTAATGCATCTATATTGATGTCTTGCATTTGATTGAATCCACTGTAAGGGTAGAATTAGAACTGAGAGATTCCTAGGTCTGAGTTTAGCATAATCTACTGGACTGTTCAAAGGTAATCACAATCCTCTTAGATAAAAGTTTCTGGAATGTAGGTGATAACAGGAGTAAATAAAAGTTCAAAGAATCCAGTAATATAGGGAAATATGCTAAGCCATATTAGCCTCATTCTAATTTGTACAAGTATATGAAATAAAGAACAGAAAACACAGAAAAGTAAAGAACAGGCACAGAAAATCTGTATGGCTGAAAGTCAGTTATGATGACCAGATAGTTTCTGTGACTCACAGCAGCAGCAGAAATATATGGGCATACATATGCAGAACAGAAACCCTTCCTTTTCCTTAAGACTACTGGCAATTATTTCTGTCTATACTAGTTAGAAATTGGAACCCATCAAGCTATCTTGGAGTAACCTGTCAAAAAGCTTGAACAAAGGGTAAGATGGTCAGGAACAAGAATTAGTAGGGAAATTCACAAGCTGTCTGTTGAAATCACACAGTTCAAAACAGCTCTAATTCTTTGAATTCTGTGTGAGGTAGAAGTTAATGAATGGAGGAATTAAGGGGAGAAGAAAAGAAACATTGTTTCTTTATATATATATATATATATGTAGTCTAAATCAAGATATAAACCCAATATAAGGGTCACCATCTTTTCAGATGCACTAAAGGAAGGAAAACTGTTCCAGAGTGGTGGGTTGCCCTCAGCTTGCTTCAGGGAGGTGACTTACGTGGTGCTTAGATACACCACATCTGATTTGCAGTGCCTGTTGGCAACCTTTTCTCAGTCCCCAGACATGGGGCATGGCCCCAGGCTGTTTGCACAGCATTCATAAATAGCTTTGCTGCTTCTGCCTAAAGTAGCTGCAGCCGCCCTTCATGCCCTGCTAGGAATAGCTAACATCTGTTTATCTGCATTGCACTCTAGTGCCCTCACAGAAAGCTGCCTTTCACATGTGTTGCTGGGAGAAATGTTCTTGGATTCTCCTCCTCTTCTCAGTTTTTCTTGGAGAGAGGGATTTTGTAACTTCCTGTCTGGAGAAAGAAGCTGTTATTTCTCTCTTGTTGCAGATCATTCTGATCCACCTCGGGAGCAAAGGTGACTTGCTATAGCACTCAAGTTTTCAGTAGCATCTTCATGCAGTGATTCTTGGTTCTTGCTCCTTTTCTTTCTTTCCTCCCTTGCCAGGTTTCATACTGTGACTTGTTTATGTTCACTGTTATTCTGTATTGGAACTGACAATTTCATATTTTGCTTCTAGGAAACTCTCGTAGATTGCTACAAACCAACAGAGGTAATAAGACTTTTCTTAAATACTATTAATGTGTAGAAACTGTACCTATGTTCAAGCTAAAGTAATCTTATACTTATGATAAAGTAAGCAGAGGAATATTGATGGATAGCTGATGGACTTGGGGCTTTATATACTGGAAATGTTTGTGTCTGTCACTCAGTTACAGTAGGAACATGATTGAACCTTGGGGAGGAACTGCTGGTCATTCCAGCTGAAGTATCAATATTGTCTTCTGTAATGTCCTTCTTGACTATACTGATGCTTAAAGCTGTCATAAGAAAACTAAACACAATTCTCATAAGATAGTTAAAATATTTGCATGATGGACTGTGCTTTTCAGTGTGAAACCACTTAGATTTAGCTCTGACTGTAAAATT
Organism: Acanthisitta chloris; assembly: GCF_000695815.1. Lineage (NCBI taxonomy): Eukaryota > Metazoa > Chordata > Aves > Passeriformes > Acanthisittidae > Acanthisitta > Acanthisitta chloris. Next base: position 87,067 of record NW_008688639.1, on the reverse strand, counting down.
GCTTATTCTGAGAACTGCTATGTAGATATGCAGCTCCACTAATTGTGTCTGTGAATGGACCTGAATAGAATTGTGGGGTAGCCTGAAGTAGCAGGATCTAGTTACTTACCTTTTAACTTGCATATCCATTAATGTATATATGCTTATACATAATGTATATATAGCCTATTATTAATGCCAATATAGCCTACGTCTCATTTAGTAATGTGTGCTTACTGAGAAGAGTAAATATTGTAAAAAACTAAATTAAAAACCCCTGAAAATGTAGGTTGTGGGTCATTTTCTTGGTTCCAATTATAGAGTCAGTGCTTTCCCAGAAGCAGCTGCTGCACAATATTTAATAGGTGGTTTACAGGATTCCCATAGTCAGCTGTGCGTGACTAGAAGCCAGGTGTTTTGTTTTGGAAACAAGGCTGCATAGAGTTTGCTTCTTCTGTAATATCTGCAGCTATAGCCGTATAAACTACTGGGGTTTATATATAGACTGTCAGGAAGATCCTCTGGTGCAGTCGAATAGGCCATTCCTGGTCCATCAAATACTTTCTTCAGGGCTTTTCCATTTTTATTGATTCTTATGGTAGACTTGGAATATTCTCCAGATGTGTTATACTAGTTGCTGGTACAAACTTTTTGACTTCAGGGAACTGACCCAGAAGGACTCACATGGTAACACTTGTATAGGTTGGTCTGTGTTGTACCTTGGTTTCTTTACAGCAGATAACATGCCCCTCCCATTATGGAGAAGCTGTAATGCCAAGTCTTCTGATGGTTCACAGTAGTAATACTACACTACAGGTGACCCCTCCACCTTTCTCTAAGCAAGTGCTGTTGAACCTTAGTGGTTCTTCTTAAGATAGGTGTGAGGACTGATACAGCATGTGGAGCCTGACGTGACTCTTGTTACAAGCCAGCGCGAGAAAGCTGTTGTCATGAGTGGATGGGAGGAACAGGTTGCCAAGAGTTTGATAGTCATGTGCTGGCCTCTTGTCTCTGTGTTATCTGAAGGCAGATGCAGAGGGCAGAGAATCAAATAATTACTCTTCTTCCTTCTTTATTGAACATGTAATATGATTTATTTTTCTTAACTCTGAAGCTTGCAAGGACAAATTTCAGAGCTGGTGAGGGTACATGACAGATGCTAATGAGTTTTTCACTGGAAACCTTGGTTGTAGAACTACAGGAAATATTTGTGCCATGCTGGTAAATTAGGTTAGCATGGCATTTCACAGGAAACAACATCCTGGACACATGTGCTTGACTGTCCTCAAGGCACTTGGATCAAGGTGAGATTTTAATACTGAACTGGTGACTTGTGTCTTCAGTCTTCTGCTGATGGGATGGAGGCAGCTCCCTTATCTGGGAGAATATCCATCTTCCTTGACAATCTTTTGAGATAGCCAAGTTGAGAGAAGTACTTAATCCACTCTGCTGTGAGGGTGGTTGCCAAAATGAGAGCCACTTCCCAGAACTGTTTTCACAACAGCAGTTTTTCTTAATTTGTGGCTTGACAAGCCCAGTAATATTGCATGACTGCTAACTTAGGCCACTTAAAGGGAGTGATTTTTAGCCTTCCATGTGTGGACTAAGAAGAGCTTTTAAGTTGGCTTAAACTTGCTATATAAGGATCCACACCTTGTCTAGAAAATCTGCAATCCTTTTATATTTGCAGACCATTCAAAACTATTGAGGTAATTGGCTTGTGAAAGGATTTTTAGAAGATTTGTGGAGAATGGATATGAGCTGATGGAATTTCTCCTGACCAATCAAATATAGTCAATCAAATGCACTAGGGATTTTAGCATCAAGAGTTACTGCAAAAGGCAGTAATCCCTAACTGGGGAAAAAGTTATATAATATGATATCTCTGCTGTTCAGAACATAAAGAAAAATAGTAAGGCACAAAGCTTAATAACTTGAAGGTCTTATCCTATCCGATAAAAAAAGCTCCCAAACCTGCAAATGTATATCTTAAGTCAGTTTTGCTTAGTGTCTTCCATTTAGACTAAGGGTTGAGTGGTTTTGCATATATTCAGGATTGACTTCTCATCATAGGAGGCAGAGTTATCCAGGTCACTTGAGAGATGAAAAGAATTTGGCCAAGGATAGTAGCTGACAGTAACTTGCGAGGAACTGTTATAAAACCTTTCTTCTTATGAAAATGTCGCTAGACTATGTGCTCTAAAATTTTGAAAGCTTTTTTAAGGTAGCAATTATGGCTGTTTTAATTTGTATGGAAATATGCTTAATGTGGGAACTTTGTGAAGAGTCATGTATACAAGCTTAAAGGGTATGATATCTGCTAAATCAGTGCCATAACCAAATTTTGGATCTGAACTTCTGTGATTGAAGAGGAGCAGGAGCAGCATCCTCTGCCTGTATCATCCATGTGCCAGAGCAGCCAGTTCTTCATTCAGTGCCATATGTCACCTGCGGAAAATCCCACTCAGGCCTTTGTCAAGCTGATGTCTCAGTTCTGTCTATATGATGGAGAATCTTAATGTATGTCACAGGGAATTTTGAGGCTCATGTTTGCAGTGAATATAACAAAGAAATTTAAATATAATCTGCAGTCTTGATGATAAGGTTTATATACTTGGCCATAGACTCTCATTTATGATAGGAAGACTGTTGTGCTCATGAAATCAATGAGGTTTTTTCTGGACATACACATTGAAGGAGGCTGACTAAATCTGTGTTACTGTATCTCTGCTATTGGTAGCTGCAAGGCCACTCGTTTAGACTGGGCATTGGAGAAAATCTGAAATATTTGTGGCTGATGCGAAGTAGAGCTTCCAGTGGTGACACTGCCAAAGTGTTGACAGGAGAAATGACAAGGAAACTCTTAAATTTCTACGGGACACAAATTCAATGAATGATCAATTATTATGTTTATTGACTCCAAAAGATGCAGCTGAGCAACAAGATGTCTGCAGATAACAAATGTTTGAACAGAACTGAATAAATTAGGTTTGCATTTTATTTACTTCTTTCTTTTCTCACAGAAGTACACAAAGCTTCAGATGAATGGGCTGGAGATCTCTCCCATTCAGGCAGGTTTAAATCTATCCAGACCATTTTGTTAGTGCATTTCTTCTCACAGTGCAAAATGGGAGAAAAATGAGATGAAGTTGCATCATAAAAGAAAGTTATATTGCTGGAAACTTTTAATTAATAATAATTTTCAATATGCTTTCCAAACAAACTATGTTGAATTGTTGTACATACTTGCTGGAGAACTTGGGCAGAGATTTAAGTCACTGAGTACCCAATTACTTCAGTGGCTGGACTATTTCAGCAGCTTTTAACACTTAATTTTGAGAAAGGTAGAAATGCATTTGCTTAATTATATATTTCCCCAAGTTTAATTCCTAGTTGGAGCAAATGACAGGCTTGTGATACAGCTCTTTAGAGTGGTCTAGGTGTTGTGGTTTGAAAGCTAAAAACTCTTTTTGGATATGTGTTCAGATAATGTATGTACTTAATATGCAAGCATGGATAGAAAGCTCAGTGCTTCTGAAATCGAATCCCTAAACTTTTGATAGATTATATATTTATTTTGGTCCCACTGTGTTATGAATTATTTCAAGTTAATGTTATTATTTGGGGATTTTTTAAATATGTAGGATTTTGTTTAAATATGTAGGATTTTTTGAAAAATATGTAGCAATATGTAGGATACCCATTTGAAGTAATAGCCACTCTAGTTGTGTCCTAAAGCATCAGTGCAGTGCCTTACATCTGGGCAAGTCTAGGAGTGCAGACATTTGTTGCAGGGCAGCTGATGGGTGGTAAATTATTAAGTCACAGTAACTGTATTAGGTGTCCATATTACTTGAAATCAAGTAGTGCAATCTGTAGAGAAAGAAGGTTAAGAAACATGCATATTTAAAAGCAGTGCAGACACAGGCACTTCTAGTAAAACATGATTTCTTGTTAGACTCACTATCAAGATTGGAAGAGACCTGTAAGATCATCAAGTCCAACCCTCAGCCTAGCACTACCACTGTAAAATCTGTTTGACCACTGAATTCAGTGAACTAAGTCTGTTTATGTGCCTGCTGAGATCTGCCCTATATTGTATTAGTGTTGGAGGGAATTAAGCTTGCATGTTTTCATTTCTGCAAGTGCTCATGAATGCATCTTACAATACCCATAGCAATATTATAAGAGTGGAGGAGCAAACAGTGATTTGACAAGAATAAGCTGTGCTTGTTTACATACTGCTGAACTGGAGGATAACTGGGTTGCATGTCTTTTCCACAGCTAAGCTTTGTGCTATGTAGTGAGTGCCTCATACCGGGCTCATCAAGAAGCTAAATTGCTGCATATTTGTCATCCTCTGGACACTGATGGTGCTGTGGCCTCACTGGAGGGACAATGTTGATGGGATTGGTCTGTGAGGCTACAGAGGTGCTACGATGGTCCTTGCTGATAGAAGGCAACTTCTGGCCCTGTTCTCCCCAAGCATCTGTGTCTCATCGGTTCCATTCTTTCTGTACAGTGGGCTTCAGGGTTGAGCCTGTGTGGAAGCGAAGGTGTTCAGCAGTAGGATGGGTAGGGTTTCCTCTTCTTTATTTTAGTTTTCCCTTCCTCTTTCCATTCAGATGGCTTTTTTTAGTTATTATTTCGTTTCTTCCCCAAGTAGCTGTGGGAATTCTCTCCAAGCTGGCTTTAGTTTTTATATCCAACCAATCAGGCTGTCTCCAAGAAATAGCCTTGGGCAAACAGTTAAGGAAATCTTGATTTTGACTTGGCTGCAGGGAAGTAAAGCTGTGAAGGAAAGCTGGTTTAGGATTCATTTCATGCTCTAGTGAAGCAGTAGGACTAGAAACTCTAAATTTTCGCTTAAGAACTAGTCCTACTGTGTATGTACTGTTTGTGGAAGAGAAATCTGGTGAGACAGAGTCTAATTAGCCTCCAGAATTAATTGGAAGACTTGAATAGGAAGCCTGGAATTCATTGTCTGTCAAATGACCTCATTAAAACAATGACTCACACCTCCAAAGCAGAGGTGTGATTTCTTCCCCTTTCCTGAATTATCATTTCACCTTTGTTTGTCATCTTTTTTTTGCCTAAGGCTGAATATAGATGAGTTCAAATGAACTATAGATTTAGTCTGTGTCTCATTTAAATTTGCCTTTAGAGTTAGAAAGATGTCTTCTAGAAGCAAAGAGTTTGTGTTATAAATTATCAGGATACTCAATGCTTGTAACAAGGGTGTCTCCTTGCAGAAAATCTGTCAAAAGAGTTTAAACTGAGTTTCTGTAAATTTTTACTTTTTAAAAATTTATTTATTATTTTTTATTTACAAGGCCAAAAGTGCTGGTATGAGATTTTTCTTCTGTTAAAAGTGGATGTAGCCTGTGTACTTCTGGCTGTAGCCCTCTGTACCTGAGTTATTGTTATATGTTTTCCAATTCCATGAATTAAATTAGTATATACAGCTAGCTAATCCACCCTGTGTTGCAGAGCTGCTTTTAACATAGGTTGGTACATGATTAGGTTTCAAATGCATGATGCTAAATTTCAGCATGCCTCATTAGAGGGAAGTTCTATAAAATGCTCTGTATAAAATGATCTTTGTGGTTGAGGTGGAAATAGTGGTGAATATTAAGCCTTGACTCAAATGGCCACAAGGAACAAAACTGCAGTTTTGGAGTGATGGGTAAAGAAAACAAATGGCTATTATAGTCATAAAGTTGAGCTGGTTAGTTGTAAAGTGAAGGCTTGTTGAAGTGCTGTGAAGTCCCCTTTCCTGCCTCTGTAAGGGAAAATATGTATCTTTCCTAGAATGCTGCCTTTCCTGGCTGGAGAGCTGCGAAGCACAAACAATGGAGCACAACTCAGTTAATGACAGCCAGTTCCATGCAAGTGTCAGATGCAAAATGATACTTAAATCAGAAATAAGCTGAACCGATGTGGTGGTTTGTGAACTCGTGGGATGTGCTCAACAGCCCTACTGCATTATGCTAAATGTCTGCCACATACAAAATGCTCTTGTTGGGTTTTATTCTTTGGTACTGCAGGCCCTTATTTCAAGAAAAAATAGTTCCTGAGGGGTAAAGCATTTTAAATTATTATATGTACTACTTGAAATGAATGCAGCTCCCTTCTTCTGCCTCAAGAATAGCTGCAGTTACCTCAGATCTGCTTAGGGAGTTGTCCCTATAGTTCGGTTTATTTCTGCAACACTAAGAAGTTTCTAGGTCATGTTCAACTTGCTTGGATACTTCAAGTAAATAACTTGTTTTGCAAAGAAGGGCAGGAACCTTCTTATAGGGGAGGAATTCTTCTCTCTTGTGGTAATATCTTATTGAAAAGCAACTGACCCCTGATAGTATTTCATATCTAGGGGAAACATGCTCCAAACTCTTCTTAGCTGTGGGATAAAATATGCAGAAAAAGGCAGAGGTGCCCCCAAACAGGGATATCCCCAATGGGCAGTCAGAGTACCACAGATGTTTCCATCCACTCTGCAGATGCCCCTTCCTGCAAGGTTCTTGCTTTTGGCTTCTGTGAAGCTGTTGGAGGGATTCCAGATGCAGTGTCTTGTCGCTGCCTTGATGGTGAGTGAAAGTGGTGTAGAGTATTTATGGCTTTAACTTAACAAAGTTTTGCAAAGGAAAGAACTGCGTTTCAGCCCATTTCATCCCAAAGTTACCTTAGTCTGATGTTTTGGCATGGGAGTATAGGGTTTTTTTATGGAAAGAGCTGTTGAAAGGCAATACTAATTGCATCAATCCCAAGTAAGAATCTTTTAAGATTACTTTATGGAGTTTATTTCTATAATGATTTTACTTCTGGGCTTTAAGTTTTATAGTAAAAAATCCTGAAGTATATTTATGTTTCAGCAGCACCACGCTACATAGTTTTGCCACATAGATACATAATGATCTATCAGGCCTTTACAATGATAAAAGGAACCAAAGCAAAGAGTATTGACAGCTGTGAATTTTTGGAGTTAACCTGGCTTCCTCCTTTTTCTGATTTTTTTGAATGGGAAGTAGTGGACTCTGACAAGTTTAGAGTGGATATTGTTGCAGTGGCTTGTGCCTAGGTGGAAAAAGACATCATCTAGAGGATGGAGGGGGGAGGATTTGGGGTCTTAACAAGTCTGTTTTTCTGATCATCTCTTTATGCTATCTGTCTATCCAGATGAGAAGTGATATTGATATGCATGCATGTATTCCTCAACTGGCCTTGACTTAGGGGTGGAGGCAAGAATATAAAAGGTTCTTGATGAGCATTTGTAGACCACACTGATGTGTGTGCGCTGCTCTGCTGCTGTTAGTTGCAGGCACAGGAAGTGTTGGTGCACCAATTACCATGGTGCAACAGCACATGCAGTACAGTGTAGATGTGCATAAAGTATCAGAAAAGGAAATGGGTTTGTTGGGGTGATACCTGCCAGGATTATGGTCCCACCAGGAAAACATGACTTATTTTTCAAGTTAAAATACACATTTACAGATACTTTCTCCATGCAAAGTGTAGACAAGACAATATGTTTCAATGGGACCTTTCTTAAAGGTACTGTGTTGTTGTTTAGGTGGTGACTTTGTTCACTGGGATTTTTAGCTTCAACCATTCAGCGAAGAAGTTGTGCTTTTTGTTGTTTCATAGAATCGTAGAATGATTTGTGTTGAAGGGACCTTAAATATCATCTAGTTTGACCCCCCTGCCAAGGGCAGGGACACCTTACACTAGACCAGGTTGTGCAGAGCCCTGTCCAACCTGGCTTTTCACATCAACCCAACTGACTAAATCCGTAATTGCACTCCATGTTTATAGCCAAATGATTTCATATGAACCTTTTCATCGGTGTATACATAGTACTGTGGGAAAACATTATTCTCCCAATGTGACAGTAATGGGGTGATTTGTCTTTTAATGAACTTGCAGTTATTATAAGAAATCATATACTAAAAGAATTTCAGATAATGATGCAGCTCTGTAAGCTTCTGTTGTCACGCAGAGAGAAAAAAAGAAAGCCTGATGAAACTGGGGAAAATATCACTGTAAATAAAGGCCTGATCCATGAATATTTTGTTTTCTTTTCTTTTTCAGAGTAGTGCCACTCACTTTGCTCTGCAGCCAGTTTCACCCAGCATCAGCCAGGGGCGGTGGCTTCTTGTTCCTGCCTTGCCCCAGCCTGGCACAAGTGTTAGCGTGGGCTGAGAGTGAGCCTGGTTGGAGGGCTGAGCCGGCTTCGAAAGTAGCAGTGCAAGAGCAAAAACAGCTGAGTTTTTATCCAGATCAGCTTTCTGTTACAGCTGAGTATGCAGCCAACCAAAATGCTGGGGTCGGCATGGAGAGTGGCGAGAGAAACACCCCTTTTGGCAGGAGTGCTGATTTCTGTGCAGGCTTGAGTTGTGAAAGTCTGCTTTGACTGTTTGCATTGCATCCAGCCATAGATTTTGCTTCATTCAGTAGCTGGCAAAAGGCCCTGTGTAGTAAAAGCCCGAAAGAGCTCACAACTGAGCCTGCACACTCACAAGGAAAAGCTAGATGTTCACACCTCTGCTGAGTGATGAGGGTGTGTCTATAAGGTTCCTGGTGATCAGGCCAGTGAAATTCCAGCTTAGCCGTAAAAGCTTAAATAAAAAGTGTATAGTTTGCTTTTTAAAAGAAACCTCAATCATGGTATTATGGAATAATAAAAAAATACTCATATTTTCTAATCTTTTTTCCTAGGAATTTATCAAAGAGCTGCTATCTCGGATAAGAGGAATGAGGAAACTCAGTCCCCCTCAAAAGAAGAGTATATAAATAACTCAAAGTAGTAGCACTCTGTAAAAGACATGGCAAGGGAAATGGGACATTGAATACAAGACCTTTATTAAAATAATTGTCTTTCTCCACAACCTTTTTGATTTTATTCAGTTTTGACTCGAGGAATTTTTTTGTGTGTTTTAAGGGTTCTTTTTTAAGTGTCAAATTTTTTTTAATCAAAAATATCAACAATTTGGATGCTGCTCAACTTTCACCTGAGGATTACTGAAGCAAGCGAAGAGTACAAGAGTTAGTGATGAGGGGCAGCAAGCCTAATCGTGGTGAACCGGAAGATCTTGTAAATTTACAGAGCTAGGAGTCTTCTCCTTGCAACTAGTTGGATAACGTTTTTTAAGTTGGTTGTACATTTAACTCATGGATGTCAAGTTTCTTGTGCTTGTCTGTACATACATTTAAAAGTGGGTTGTGAATACTGTTTCACATGGATGGAAGGAAAAGTTTGTTATAGTAAATTATTTAAATGGTGGTTATTGCAAATTTGCTGCCAGAAGGTACCAATTTAGATGACTAAAATGAGTGCTGCTGTTTTCCTAAATACCCTTAAAAGCAGCCCAGCAAAGAATTTCATCATATCTCCTTGTTTAGACTGCAGCATTTGAAAATTGGGATTTTTAAGGGCTTAATTTGCAGACTTTAAAGTTATTTGATTGACTTTGCTTTGCCAGAATCACTTCCTCTCCACCTCATGGTGTCTTGAAGCTGTACTAACCTATACTAAATAAGGGCCTGCAGTGATATCTAGAGAAATGTCCATCACCATTTAAAAGCTGCTTCATGCTGGAGGAAAGGCAGTGATACCAAAATGAATTGCAAGTACTGTATTGCATTTAATGATGTGGTCTTAAATCAAATGCAGATTCCTCTCGTATAAAGGTAGGCAAAGAATGATACAGTCTTTGTTTGTGGCTTGGCCCTAAGAAGTGGGGAGACTTCTTAACTTGGGCTCTCTTACTTGTAAGAGCAAGAACAGACAGAGATCCCTGTTCCCTTCTGGAAAATGTCCTAACTGAAATGTTCAATAAGCTACCATTTACTGGTAGGTGACACTAGTCAGGCATTTTATATCAAGGGTGCTCTGAACATATTTTATTTTTCAAAAGAAGTACATGTTTGTGAATTTTATGTATACTGGCAAGCTTTTTTAATGTATTTAATTTTGTAATGTTTACCGATGATTTTATTTACCAGATATTTACTCAAATAAATGGAACAACTTGTGACTTGTTACATGTACACTTTACAAGACTACTGTTGCTGAGTAGGTTCATAAATGGACTTGCTTGTCAAAGAGAGAAGCCTGTGAGGTGGTAAGTATGTGGAAACCCAGCTGTATTGACCCTAACTGACTTTTAATGTGTCCAATATCACTCAGCCCTTGCCCAGTACCACTCAAACTCCTGTAATCTGGTGCACAGCTTCTCTTTTGAAGGTTTCCTGCAGATGAAGCCTTCCTTCCTTATGCCCTGGGAGATTTAAAAGGGTGGGTGGAGGGGGTGCATGTGGAGAGCTGGGAAATTTTTTCAGATAAGTGCTGATAAATTCAGGTAATTTTTTCTGTCCATCAGAGGTAAGTAGGAAGGCTTACACTGGGTGACTCAGTTTTCTCCTGAAGGTGTGGCAGAAAGGGGTCTTTCAGCAAGGAGGCACTCTACCTTCCCTTCTGCACCGTTATGAATTCTCAAGAAATTCCAGCAGCCCTCAGAAAAGACTTGACTGCAGCATTTTAAATTTGTATCTTGCATCTTGCTGAAGTTGCACTTGAGCTCTGGTTTCCTAAAATGTCATCCAGCATGTTTTTGGTTTTTTTTAATTGTGAAATGAAACCTGTGCTTCAGAGAAACTGGGGAGAGCTTGTGAATTCATCTGGTTTTGTGTTGGGATCTCCTGCTATTGTTGTCAACATTCAGTGGGATGTCTTTGGTTCTGAAAGAGTCCCATATGAATGATGTGTCTTACCCCACAAAAAGATTGTCTCTCCTTGGTCTGAGCTCCTTGCAGAGTAGCTTGATCTAAATGATGAAGTTTGTATCATCACCCTTTGAAGGAGAGAGAGTTACAGGAAAAGCTTCCTTAACTGCTGAGGTAAGGGGCCTTTTGTTAGATTTTTCACTCAACTCTGGAGGCAGAAATTGGTGGTGTTAGTGGGGAAGTCTTGGTAGCAAGGCTGATGTTTGAGTGAGCAGGTACTTTTTCTGGAACACCTTTTGCTTTGTAAACCACCAAGAGCCTTTTTAAATCTCCCAGGTTTATTATGTCCACAATGGGGGAAAGAGCTGTTGATTTGAGACTTGTTAGCAATTCTCATGTTTAGAATTTTGAGTTGGAGTTTGAAATATTGTCTGCTCATGGGTACTGTTCCCTGACTTATAAATGTATTCACATGCATTTAATACATGGACTGAAATAACTGAGAGCATGTAATACACATTTTCACCTTCTGAGGTGGTTGCAGCTGCTTACATTTGCAGGTGATATTTAGAAACAATCTAAAGCTTGAACAATAAGAGGTCTAGTAATTTCCACATCCACAGATGCATTTTGTGACTTCACTTATGATTTCAAATGTATTTTTTTTTTATATTAGTGGTGTGCAAAATCAGAAATGTCAGTTAATGGCAACTGCACCGTTGTCTCACTTCCTACAGCAAAATACTACTCCACAGATATTTTTGATTGCATGTTGCTTGGCTAAAAGCTGCCCACCTGACTGTGCTTATGATGCTTTTGTGTCTTTTGTCCTGTTCATCTTGCACTGAAGTACCTGTGGAAAGTAGCAGTCTGCCCCTTCTAAAACCAGTAGGTTTGGTGATATGCTTAGAAATGGTGAAGACTGGGACAGTCCTTACTATTATTTTGTCTTATGTAGATGGGACAAGTCACTTCTGTGAAGGGCTTCCTCTCCTCCAGCTCCATGTTTTTTGCTATCTTGCAAGTGTCAGTGAGCAAAATCAAACTCTAAATAGCTTTTGATTGCAGCTGGCCTGATTTTCCTTGGGACTTATGGAGTCTAATTCTTGCAAGTTTTTACTTAATGGAGATACTTTTGGCCTCGGCATAAGTGAGGGGAGAATTGACTCATTCATTGAAGGTTTGATTGTGCTTTATGTCTTTATACTGTGTGGGTGTTCTTGGCTCTGGGCAATATTCAAGGGGCATATCAATAGCACACTGTTACTGAAACAACTTGAAATTAAATCTTACAGCCCAGGCTCTTCACTGGCTTGGCTGGACAGCTTTCATGAGAATGGCCAAGGCTGGTTGCAATGAGAGCTTCCTCTACGCTTTTTAAGTGGCTAATGAAAGGAACTGAAGTTCCTCCTTATAAATATGTAGTGAAGCTGAGGTTTTTGTTTGGAAATTGAAGTGCCTGTCCAGCATACAAAGATTGCATGCAAGAACGTGTGTTCCTGGGGTCTCCTTCATGGCATAATTAGCCTTTGCATATTTTACAGCAGGAGCTGGCAGTGTGATGTCTCCCATGGCTGCTTTTCCAGTTGGCTTAGAAAGAAGAGGAAAGTGCTTGTAATCATATTTAGTGTGCCTCATGAGGCTGCAGTGACGCGGTAGTGTATTCCCTGTAGAGATGAGCCATTCTTCTGCCAGCTTCATTTTTGTCCCTTCCCCGTAATGGTGGGGTTTATTGCTGAAGTTGCCGTTCATGCAGGGGACATAAGGGGATATATGGAAGGGAGAGTTTTCTCTGTTCTCAGAAAACATGACCAAGGAACACGGGAGCAAAATATCTTCTCTGTTTATGCACTTCAAACTCTCACACAGAATCTTTGTAGGAGTTTTCAGTACTTTATGCTAGTAGGTATAATAGCATATGTGAAATAGAAATTACTCAGCCATCTATTTCTATGATGGTTTTGCAGATTTAAGACAGTCTTAATGAAACATGCACCTCCTGGGTAAAAATAATGCAGGTCTCATTCTGAACAAACAGCTGAACTTCAAACTCTCTGGTGAAGAGCTGCTTTAAAAGGATTAGCTGCTTCTTGACAAGATTTGTCATTGCCAGCACCATGCACAGATGTTAAAACAGGTACTGAATAACTGCATGCAATGCTTTTTAAAGAGTGTTGAGATCTGGGGAGGGAGTCAGAAAATAAATTAAATATTGGAAAGTCTGGGAAAAAATCACAAAGAAAATTACCTGTTACATGTCTAGCTGTTAAGAAAGCAGAAGAATCGTGGTTTGCTGCGTATGTTTCTGTAATGGAAGAAAATTAGAAATGTCAGTTTTCATGTATGGGAGAAAAACATGAGGAGAAGGAATGCCTGGAAGATAAAGGAAGGAAACTTGAAGTGTGGAAGAAGATAGAGCATCTTGATGTTGAAGAACCCTTTGAGATTGCTGCTGTGGGAATAGGTGAGCTTGAAGTCTATTACTCTCTCCAAACCAAAATTGGATGCTTTTCTAGGTAAGTTCTCACTAGATGAGATACTCAGTTTCAGTCAAGGTAATCAAAGGCCTTAAAACTCTAGACTTCTGCTTCATGGTTTGTTTGGGGCTGGTTGGTTGGGTTTTGTTTGTTTTGTTACTGTTTTGGGATTTTGTTTTGGTTTTTTTGTGGTTGGTTTTTGCAGAGGTTTGTTTGTTTGTTGTAGTTTTGTTTGGCTGGGAGTTTTGTTTGGGTTTAGATTTTTTTGTAAAGCAGAGGAAACTTATAAGAAACTAATTTTTGTGTTTATGTATTATGGGCCTTGTAACTGCATGCTTATGTAGTGATTGAATCAGATTACTAATACAATATACATAGAATCATATAATGTTAAGGGTTTGGAATGGACCTTGAAGATCACCTACTCCCAGCCTCACCTGCCATGGGCAGGGACACCTCCACTAGGCCAGGTTGCTTGAGGCCTTATCTAGCCTGACTTTGAACTCTGCCAGGGCTGGGACATCCAGCTCATCACAGCTCTCCTACGTTTTACTTGATTTTCATGTTACTATTCTTTGGCTTGTTTTTCTGGAAGTAAGCAAATAGTAAGTGTGAATGTAATTGTAGTTGCTATTGAAAGCTAGAGAAAGATTGAAGTGAAGAAGAGAAGCTGTGCTTAGTGCTGCAAGTTTTATTTTTGCCACTGGAGGATTCTGCCATCAGTGTAAATACAGAGTGTTTCTCAAGTTTTGAAATTGCTATTTGTAATAATCTAACCTAGTGCTGACAGTTTTTTATTTGGGGCTTTGGGGGGGGGGTGTGGAACTAATGACCAAATTCTCTGAGCTATTAACCTTCACTATTTACAGATTTGTCTGTTTTTCAACAAAAATTGACATTAGCTGTTTAAAGACACTGAGCTATTTGAAAACTTTATTTTTAAATGTATCTAAGATTGAAACTTCTTTTAGAGGTGCGCTTAACAGTCTTTGTTGGATAGTAAACTCAGATGTCCTACTGCATTAGTAATTTAGTTGAACTTTTTTCCTTCTTTGCTTTGAGCAACGTGGTCTAGCAGAAGGTGTCCCTGCCCATGGCAGGGGGGTTGGAACCAGATAAGCCTTAAGGTCTCTTCCAACCCAAACGATTCTATGATTCCATGACTTAGTGAACTACCACTGTGGCAGGCTGGATAGATGGGCTTCAGGTGTGTCCTAAGAGTTGCCACAAGAGAGAGGATTTCTGGATGCTGCTTTGTGGGTTGCTTCTTTTGTACCTGGACAACACACTGGGCAGAGAGGGACAGTGCCTGTAGAAGTGTAACTGGTCACATGCCTTGTTTGACTACCACATCATATTAAAAATGCAGCTGAACTCAACCTGTGTTCAAGTGCCTTCAGTCAGTTTTATACCCAGTTTCTGCAACTAACCATCCTCAATGAACTGCATGTTTTCTGTTGTGTCTCTCCAGACTTAATTTCAGGCCTACCAAACCAGTAGTTACTAAATTAGTTTTGACATCCGTTGTTTCCAGTACCTTATGGTGTGTTTGTCTACAGGCTGCATTAATGTTCCCCATTCCTTCAAGTTTAACAGCTTGATTATTTTTCCTAGGGACCTTCTACTTCTCAATAGAAATGAAAATGTGTCATGGTGATACTTCTGCCAGTGCTTCTCTGCCAATACCAAATCAATCCAAAAGACTAGAAAGGATGCTGCAGATTTTAGTGTCTTTTGATTTATGGCCTTTTACTGCTGGAGCTTACTCACTTTTTGTCTTATTTCTTTACTTCCCCAAGTAAGTTGTGTGTGTGTGAATGCAACTTAGCCACATACTATAGGGAGAGAAAAAAGTTCCTAGAGGTAATCAAACAATTTTTCTTACATTCTGAGAAAAAAGTCCCATAAATGTGATCTTTATTTTTTCCCCCAAATACCTGGAAGATACTCCAGCAGCATTTGCAGGGCGGTAGAAATGTCTTAGTTCACAAATCTGAGGGTGTAGTACAAGTAATGAAACAAGGAGTAACTGGTGGCAGACCCACAAACCCACTGAATGGAGACAGTCTTTGTGTCCTTTGGAAAAAAACCAGCCCCATCCATGTCTCCTGAGGTCAGGATTTGTTAGAGATTAACTTACTTCCATCAGGATCCACTGGGTCCAGGCAGTGGCCTTGTGGAGAGGTGAGTATTGGTTCTTCAGGAGTAATGCAGATATGAGCACATTTCTGTAATTGCATACCAGCTAAGTTGCTGAACCCTGAATCCAGTGTTTGAGCTGTTAGTAAGCCAGGGTGTCAGGCAGAACATTGGCAGGATGTGTCATCACCATTTTCCATTGACTGTGATGTGCATAGTCTCTGATGCTGCTAAGGAATAATGCATTTTTTCAGGCTTGAAATTAAGAAAGAGCATGTTTTTCATTTAGGAGGAATGGTAGTTTGTTGCCAACCCAAACATACAAATAACTCTGTTTCTCTGGTACATGTACCTAAAAAGCAGGTCTTTCAAATAGGTCTAGTTGTACATATACTATTGCCATCTGACAATGTCTGGTTTTGTGATAAAATGAAGCTGTTCAATGCTCTTTTATCTCAACTAATGTAATTCATGCCTCCTAAACTCCAGTTGTCCTTCTAGTACAGGTTTCACAGTCATCATAAATGCTTTAATATCTTCGGGAAATTTTTCTGGTGCTGGTTTAGACTTTAATCAGGCATAAAATGATGCCATATTGGAAAAAGGCTGTAACTTGTTTGCAAGATTTCCCTCTTTATAGTTATTTCAAAGGTATTTCTGTTTCCATATCAACAATGTACCACAGTAGTGCACGTTTTGTAATGGTAAATCCCTAGAATTTTAATAGTTTGCCTCAGGTATCTGCTCTTTCTTTTGTCCTCTGATGTGACTTAGCCAAGAGCTACCACTTAACATATTGTATTGATTATTTCTTCATCTATGAAGCTGTACATTCAGCTCAGCAGTTAATCACAGTGAGGCTGGATTTTCTGTCCTTGGCACAAGGACAGTGTGTTAAAAAATATATGTCAAGTTCTCAAAAGTTAGAAGTTTTCATGCCAGGTTTGAGTGAAGTGATAATTAACTTTTCCCTTTCTGGTTATCTTTGAAATCTGAAAATCTAAGCACTTTCTGAAATTAGTATGACTCTTTCAGCTCTGATCTTGCTAGCTGCTTTCGATTTCATTTAGTACTTGTATTTCTTACAGTTTTTATTTATGGTTGCTGTTGGTATCTGCTCTGACAACTGTTCCCCCTCCTTCAGAATTCTTCTCTTGTGCTCTCATCCCTTTTGCAGCAGAAATTCAAGTATGTCAAAATTATGCCACCTCTGCAGCACAACCAAAGATAACTAGGCATGGATTCAAGAGAGATCAAATAAAACAGATTAACCCACAGTATTGCTGTGTTTTCTTTGCTGGAGAAAGTTAGGCTATCATGCCGAACCCACTCCTGAGTTTCACATCTTCTCTTTCTCACACAAGCAGTCTCTTCCCTAGGAGAGTGTGTTTATTTTTCTAGTCAGGAAGCACCCAAAATAAAGTGCTTAAAACTCTGGGAGTTAGTTGAAATACCTCAGATGAGATCCATTTATGAGGTTGGCTTTTTGAAAAAGTAAATAAGATTAGGACTGTTCAGGGCCTTTGTATCCAACCACCGAGCCTTGTTAACTAGAAATTGTGGAGCAGCTGTCAAATATGCATCAGGGCAGGGACCCCAGATCAAACAGCAGACATGGTGCAGGAATATGTTGACCTTCCACTTCTTTAAAAGTTTCCTCACTGCCTGAACCTTGCTTGTCTCAAATGCTCAAGAATTATGAGCCAAGTAATGTAGGTGCTCTGAGCCTATGCAGTCTTGAGTCTTTTATATAGTTTATTGGATGGTTTGATTGTTTCTTGAGATGCTTTCTCAGGGGCCACTTGTAAGTTGTTCATGGTGTTGATGTAGGACTGAAACTTCCGTTCCCATCTCCAGCAATTTCGGGAACAGAAATCCTAGGAAGGATGCTGGGCTTGTGATAAAATCACTAAGATCAGGGACAGTAAGGGAAATAACATTCGTAGATGGTGGAGCTGACCATGCTTCTGTTCTGCTGTGGTGCCCTTCTTGGTGCATCCCACGTAGCCTTTGGAGCTATCCCTGTGCTGGTAGGACCTCTGGTCTGCCTGTGCGCAGAAATCTGTGAGGTAGACAAGCTAGGTAAAATTAAAACATGCTGGTGTCACTTGGGGTTAAAGCTGATGTAGTTTACCCTTTATCCATCTAAATGCAGCATACTCATGTCATTAACTGGGAAACAACCTTCTTTTAAGGTGGGTTAGTGCTGGGGGCTTTTAAATACCATTTCATCCGTGCTTTACTGCAGTACATAGGCACCCTGGTGGAAAAAAACAGTTCTTGGGTGGGTGCTAGAAACAATCAGCTCTCTTTTTTTTGGTATAAATAGTTAAGGACAGACAGAAGCAAGCTCATTTATAGTATGTTTAGATTGAAAGCATGTTGCAGTGGAGCCTAGCTAACACCCCAAGCAATTCTACTTCCAAATTTTGCTCTTTGGGGACAGAAAAAGGCTGTCAAATGCTGGACTGTCTGCAAATCAAAGAAGTCTTTTGAGTTCTTTTAATTGTTAAAAGGGTCACTTTACTGAGTGCAAACAACTCTAATAAATGACTGGTAGTTGATGCTCAAAACTTGGCAGAAGATTTCAGAGTTGTGTAATGGTTTTTGGGAGATGGATACACAGCTTTCTCTGCCACGTGTTTGTATGTTAGAGTGAGCAAACTAAAATGACAAAATTTTCATTATATGCTTTTTCTGCAAATGGCAGATTAGGTGTGGGGTTCAGTTACCCACAGATATTTTCCGCACAGTCTGGGACTGCAACACTGCTGAGGGGAAACACAGAACCAGTGGCTGCTTTCTGTATAGAGCTTTGGACATGGATAATCTTTTAAGAAGTGTTTGAGTGCTGTTGGGGGTTATTAAAAATAAATAGTATGTTATTCTCCAGTTCATGGGGACCCTCCCCCTCTGAGGGTAGCACAGAGAATTGGAAAGGTTTCTGGAGAAGGAATGGGGCTGCATGGAAGAGCAGGTGATCCCACTAGTTTGTCACACGTTAGGCAACTTGGAGGCAAGCAAAGGTAAGTACTTGTAACTCATTGCTACAACTGTATGTGGAAGACTTGAAGTTATGTAGGAATATTCCGTGACTGAGCTCTTATATTTAAAGTAAATACTACAAAATACTCCCCCCCCTCTATTTGTTGGCATTAATGAAACAGAATTGAGATCTCTACTTCATTGGTTGGTCTGGTACCCACTCAGCTTGTTGCAGCCTGAGGTTTCAGTCCCATCCATCCTGTTCTGACCCACATATCTCTTATTGTCTGCTGTTTTGTTGTTTGTCTTCTGCTTTGTCTTCTGCTTTGCAGATCTTGGAGAAATGTTTTCCACAAAAGGGTATAAGCCAGGGCTTTGCATTAGCCCACTGCCACGACAGAAACTGGCTGCAAATTCCTAACTACTTGCCCTTATCCCTACTTGGATCATAACAGAGTACTATCTATTGCTGCTTAGGGAGAGAAGGATTCCAGTGAGCACAGGCTGCCTACTTGTTCCTGTTGGAACTCAGGTTAAACATAGAGATCCTCATATGTTTTGTGTCAGCAAGTCCCATGGCTGAAAACCGAAACACAGGTAGTGCTCCTTCATATACATCTCAGATGGGAATGTCACCAGCACTTAGTCAACAGCAGTGTCAAAAAACAAGGAGCAGAGCTTCCTCTCTTCCCAGAGCTCTTAACGGTGGATGTGCTGAAAGCCTTTTGTAATAGACAGTCTTGCCTGTAGAAAAATAAACATGTGAACTCTCTTGCATCTAATATTAGGTCAGATTGCCAAAAAGGTTATTGTTGTTTTCTTTGAAGAAGGAAAGGAAAAGCCTTCATCTCAAGTCCTGGTGCCCCTCATAGCTTTGAGAGTAGAGATTCTTAGGACAGCAGTTTCCTAAACAAGATGCTGCTAGTATCTAATGATATAGCAGTATTTTTCCTTCCTTATTCCCTGATTTCTAGTTTCCTAAAGGAGTGGAGTTAGTAATTTTAGCAGCTGACATGTCAAAAGCATCCAGGAGGAAAATACAGGAAGCTGGCAGTGACTTGGAAAAATGAAGCAAATCTGCAGGGAATCTTTTGGCTAATTCAGTGGCTTTCTAACATCTTTCCTTTCCAGCTGGACCTGCCTCCTGGTAGCAAAGGCCTTGTCTAGGCTAAACACATCAGAGGCAGAAGCAGCACATTGGCCTTTTTAATTTCTGAGGATTAATGAGGTTTTACTGTTTAAGAAAAACACCTAAATGAAGGCTGAGGAGCCTTGCTGTCATTTCTCTATCATTTTCCCCCCTCCATCATCTGTCAGTTGCTCATGTCAGGAGTCATAAATAATGTAGTGTTTTTAAAATACCTTTGAAAAAATTGAACTGTTTAGTGTAAGATCACTTCTGGCCTCCTGCTGAGGCAGTGTTGTTGTTTGGGTATATTTCAAAGGTTTTAATAGGATTAGGGTATTTATTATTATTAATGGGAAAATAATCTTTATCCCTCCAGAATATTAAAGGTACACCGCTTTTTATGCTACAAAGGAATATACAAAGTTCTCATAGTCTAAACAGTCAAACTTGAAGCTCACTCAGCCTAACTGAGGATTTTCTCTTACTAAAAACACACTGTGCTTATTCTACTGCAAGCTTGTTAAGGCCAATGGCTGAGGCATTCATAATTAACTACTGATTTGAAGGGCCTTGATTCATTGGTGTTCCAGCGTGGGGGACTTTTAAAGGATCTTTATTTATAAAATAATTACTCTCTTCACAATGTTTCTCACCGGGAGCACTGTGAATGTGAGGCTCCTAAGTCACTGGCAATTATTGGAAGCCTTCGGGATATTGACAAATGAATGAATAGCATATATATAGTTAAGAATGCCTGGGACTGCTTGGTGCTATAGCAGTAAAAGGTAAAAAATAAATAAAAAGACAGGTTTTTGTCGTTAAAGAAACTGTCATATTCTGTCAGGATAATGCTAGCATCTGATTTGTTTAGCAGGCTAAAGGATTTTTTCCCCTATAAAAATATTAGGCTAAGTTAAAAAAAGCCCCTCTCAAATGACTCACTGTTGCCCCAAGAACTCTTTTAAAAATACAGTAGGTAACATTGTGTAAAATACTCATTTTACACTGACTTCCTCCTTTGTGTCTGATGTGTGTGCAGCACTTTGTGCTATTTGAAGGGGGGAGAAGCGTTTTGGTGTGGTTGCGTGCCTCAGTTCAGGGCATATGAGATATTTTTTTTCTGCAAAGCATGGCCTTTCTGGCATGTGGGAGCAGAGCAAGGTCATCCACAGCAGGCAAGGGAAGGGAAGAAATCAATGAACCAAGCAAAGGCAGTCACTGGTAACTAGCTAAGAATAAAGAGTCTGGCTTGGGTATGCAATGTCAGCAAACAGAGCTTGAAATCCTCAAGCCAAATGGTGCATTTCTGAGCTCAGGTCAGGCTTGGAGGAAGCTGAGTTGTTATCGGATCTTGGGATGCTGTGGCCTGGGTGAAGGTCAACTTCAAAGAGTGTTTGCTGACAAGTGCAGGAGATGAGTTGCTGTGTGAACTGGCTTTAATGGACTTGAATGAAATAAGAAACGTTGGACCCTGAGTATTGTTAAAGGGTTTTGTGTATGAAGCTATTATTTCGTGGGTTTGTAGACTCACTGTTTTTGTCTGGCTGGGAGATGGCAGAAAACCTTGCGGGGCTTTTTCTGACCCAGATGGGAGGAAAGAGCAGACCTGAGTGCCTGACTGACTGCGAGGTTTCCAGCCCAGTGGGCAGCCTGAAATGAGATGGATGATTCAAATGCACAATTAAAACACTATAGCTACTGTGGGGAAGGAAGTCGAAAATGTAGAGTTTCTTGTGTGCTTAGTCTGTTTTTAGATTCATATATTGCTCTTTTTTTTTAAAGTGGCTGCTCTCTCTGGGTAACGCTGCCTTGACACACTTTCTTTCAGATGTTGCTAGCCTGCACTGGACCAGAGTTTGATCCAGCTCAGTAGAAAGGTCAAATAAAGTATTCCCAACCTGTTACAGAGAAAGCCCTGCTGTGCTTGCCCCCATGGGGCACTCCACTGTCTGTCCCTGTGGCCTACAGGCTCTGTTGGGTGTCCTTACTCTCCCTTGCCCATACCCTGACCTCTCCTGCTTTGACAGTCCTTCTTTGCCCCACAGGGGAGGGTGACTTAACCTGCCTCCTGCCTTGTCTCCCTCCTCCTTCCCAAGGCTCTGTTCAGCTGTAGCATCTCAGTGCTGTTCAGTAGTGTGAGGAAGATGTGCAGGTCTCCGGCCAAGCTGGGGGCTGGTGCTTACAGCCAAGTGGCTGCACAGCATCCCCCTGTGAGAAATCACAGAGATCTTCCAAACTATTACTACTGTGATGTACCTGGGTGGTGTTCTGTGGATTTCACCTGTTTAGAAGGGAGATGGTTGCAATACTAATGAGCTTGGCTGCAATAAGGAAAAAATGCAGTCGATAAAGGATGTTAGCTCCGCAAACTGTTTTAAGTTTGCTCTTCCACCAGCAGCCTCCTGTGTGGCCTTGAGAAAGTGGCTTCTGCACATCAGCCCTCCCTTGCATTAATGGCCCAGGGCTGGTTTTTGTCATAGGGGCATTGTCAGGATAAATACAACTGGGGCAGGAAAGTGTCATAGTGACATGAGCCACTTGACTGTCTTGATTGATTGAACGCAATTACCAGAATGCATAACTCACCCATGTATTTTCACCTTGATGAAGTAAAATTTTTAGCTTACCTTGAAACTGTATTGATATTTTAAAGCAGAAAACAAAACCAGCCCTGAAGTCCAGTGTATAGAGACACGAAAGGTTATTTTTAACAGTGTGGGAAGTGCTGTACTTACAAGGCTAATGCTACCCACGGGACGTGCCTTGCATTTTGCTCAACAGAAGCAGAGCACTCTTGAGTTATGGAGCTGAAAGGGAATAGCAAGCTGGTGTGCTAATAATTCCCGTGTAACTATTTTTAAAGTTCTGCCTGTGTTGTTTGTAGTGTTGTTACCCAGCAGTGCCTCCCAATGCTAGGTTACTTGAGGCAAAGTTGGTGTTTGCACTCAAGTCTGTGTTAATTTTCTGGCTTTTTCTTTGCTTCCCCTCCTCCTCCTGCCTCTTTTACTGATGTTATATTCTTATTCTCTTGTACAAAAAAAAAAAATTAAACTCATAGCCAGAAACTTGAATTTGACAATGCTTTTGTTGTCTTGTTCAAATACTCAGAGCTGTATTTGCAGAGTCCCATCACCCTTCACCTGCCTTTGTGGTCTTAGTTGTGAGTACACAAAATGACTTCTGTGAATTTTTTTTGGCTTGATGGCTCATTGCTTTCCCAGCCAGTTTGTATGTGAAAACACTACTGAACATGTCTAGGCAAGCTGACAGGTCAAATAATTATAGGCACAAATCTCCTGCACAAAGCCCTGGTCCCCTGTGGAAGCTCATGGGGGGCTTGGTCTGCAGCTGTGGTGCTTGGGGAAGCCTCTGCTCTGCTGCCTCTGCTGTCTGGGAAATCTGTCTCACTTGTAAGGGCTCTGGTGATATGCATCAATAACTGTGAGGATGCCCGTGAAAGGAGAGCTGCTGAACAAGCGAACAAGACGGTTATTAGCAATAAAAGCTGGAACATTTGTGACAATTCCCCTGAAAGAAAAGGAATTTTCTACAGGAGTGGGGAAGGCCAAGGTATGTACAACTCGTCCTCTGCAGTAACACTGTTTCTCACCCCTTCAATGCACAGGGAGATGCCCACACATCCGTTGCTTGTCAGCCTTTGGCACTGTGATAAAGCATCGCTTACCTGGAGGTGACAGGACTGTTGCTGTGTTCCCAGAATGACAAGCAGCCTTCCCAGATGCATGGAACTAATAGGGAAGGAAAAGAGCTGAAGAGGGAAGGGGACAGCTCACTTCTGGAATCATGGGGGCAGAAGGTGTGAGAGGAAGAGGAGGGAGTTGTGAACAGGGAGGTCCTTATGCACCAAGCCATCTCACTGCAGCCTCAGAAGCCCCTTGCTGTAGTCTCCCATCTGCCTGCACACAAGAGGTGTAATATAAAGGTTATAGTGATGCACTGTTCCAGGCTTCATTTTTATTCCAGGGGGGTTTGAATTATTAATGTGCAGCACAGCAATAGCTGAACCTGCTGTTAGACGGTACCTTGTAAGACCTTTTTAAATATTTAGTACTTACTAACAGAATGAAGCAAACAAACGAGTAGCTAAAGTGTTGAGGATGCACTTAATTTTTAAACAGTTGAAACAAATTAGGCAACACTTCAGGACACAAGTGCACAAAGGCTACTTGCCTCATACTGAGTGGCCTGCACAGCGACAACAGACCATCTGGCTGATCTGGAGTTTTGTGCAGGGCTGACTGCTCAGTTAAATGGATGGTGCTGTTAGAACGATGAACCTGTAGCCTCAGCTGCTCAGCAGCTCCTGGATTTATCTTTTGGTCAGCCACCGTGGGAACCAGGCACTTTTCTTTATAAAGATGCATCTGCTGTGGGCAAATCTCCCTGTGGTATGTCCTTGTAGACCTGAACTGGAGCTCTCACTCTGCCAGCTTCCCTCTATTCTCCCTTCTGCATGGGTGGATGGTGCCAAAGTGGAAGGATAGTGATCACACTTCCCCCAGACAAAGAAAATAGAAAACATTCCCTGGCAGATTTCTCGATTCCTTATGCCAAAGTCCTGTTTATCTTATCAATATTCATGGTGCTCTATATATCTTCAGGGTATCTCAGAAGCCAGCGTGAGACTAAGGAGGTTCAGTAAAGTGTTGTTCTCATTAGGGATTGTGAAGCAATTGAACAACTTGCCCAAGATCATGCAGACAGTACAGGGCAGGGGGCTTTGCTCCAAGTTTGCTGGATTTATTATTCTCCCTGGCTGCTGCCACAGGAGGTTGGCATGGTGTCCCTCCCACTGTTGCTGGTGGCATCCAGAAACAGCATGGGGCAGCCGTCTGCACTGCTTTACAGCAGCTGGGTGGGAGGAGTGGGTATGACTTACTGACCTCAATCCTCCAAGAAAGGCCAGTGACTTTTGTAGCAGGTAAAACAATGATTTTGGGTCTCTGCTGAAAAGGAAAAGATTCCAAACAATAAACCAAATACCCAGCTGTGATGTCCCACCCTTAAGGGGAAGGAATCACCCAAGATGTGTAAATGTTTGTGGTTGAAAGCAAAGATAAAAGTCAGAGGGTCTGCAAAAAAAAAATCACAGTTTTATTAGTAAATTACACACTTGGAATGGAAATTGGTATGTTGTTAGTCTCTGACCTACTATAAAACCACATAGCATTGGGGTTTGGATAAAGGGATAGGGTGAAAGGGAAGAGAGAAAGGAAGAGATGAAAGAAAGGAAGGAAGAAGAAAAGAAAGAGATCACTGGTCCTGGTTCCAGCTTTAGTCTAGAAGATGGGATGTCCTGGGGCACGTGCCCGGGCTTGGTGGGAGTACCTTTCTATAGGTAAGTTTTCCCTACCCTGAGTATCGTTTTCTTGCTTTGTATGCAAATTAGTTATCATGTGCAATCTGTTCTTTCAGACCTTTCTGGAAATGGGTCAGAGGCCTTCGGGGGTCTTGTGTGGTCTCGTCTCCGCTACTGGATTGACCTTTGGTTGGCAGTTCATTCCCCCTTTTGTGCTGATGCTGTCCTTTGGTGTGTCTCTGTGTACTAGATTGCCCCAAAGAAGTGATGTCCTACCTCCACATGGCCAATCACATCTTGTTCTTTCAACAATTTTTGGTTATTACCAACAATTCTTGGTTGGCTCCATGGCTATCCACCTATTGGTGTTTGAGACCAGCTCAGGCCTGGATGCAGGAGTGACCCTGTTTAGAGCATCCCCTCTCCATTCACTGAAGCCAAGGGGTGGGAACAGCTTTAGCAGTCACAAAAGGTTGGTGGCTCTGTGGATGGACTGAGGACATGTCTGCACATGAGTCTGGACTGCCAACCACAGGTTGCCCAGGACAGCTGCTGGCCATGAGGATGAGGGGTGAGGTTAGTGCAGAGGGCAAGAGAGAAAGTGAATGTGCCCAAGGGAAACACTGCACTTGAGCCTGGTCTCTCCCCACAGCAAGAGGGAAGATAATGTGACACTGAATTTGTCTGGAATAAAATGATATGGATGAGAGCTTGTGCCAAGCCAGAAGAGCTATGTCTGAGACAAAAAATGAAGATAGGAACTGATTGTGTGAGAGAGGTGCAGGGGAGTGGGATGTGTGTGAGGTAAAGTATAGGAAATAGAAGAATAGAGCTTGAGAAGCAGGGAACAGCTTGAGGTGAAATAAGAAAAAGTGGAACAGAGTACAGGCAAGTGATATTAGATGTAATAAAAATCCAAATAAGAATCTTGGCAAGGACTAGCAAGCATAAGATGAGGTGTGGCTGTGGGAAAAGAAGACTGAAATACTGAAAATAAATTAGAAATGTCTAGGGCTGCAGGAATAGTGGAATAATAACATTAAACAGAGCAAGCACTGGCACTCATTTGCTAGGATAGATCAGTGCTATACTTATTTGAGTAACACAAATACACTTCAGGGTGGCTTAAGAGGATTATATGGCCAGAGCATAGTGAATGCTGGCTGCAACAGTTGACAGTAAATAATTACAGGTGGGAGGGATAGAGTTACTAATTATTGAAGTTTCCTGACACTGCTAATTGTGAGATCCTTGTTTCAGTTACTTAAAACTCTAAGAAGCTATGACTGGGCCATCATTTTTCATACCAGCTGTCTGCCCCAGGCTGAATGTCTCTTGAAAACAGCATTTCAAGACAACTGGGACATTTCAAGACAACTGGGATGAGACTGGGAGCATGAAGGAGGCAGAAGTGGGGACAGACAATAGGAGTAGAAAAGCATTCCTTGTGTGCCTAAGGACAAAATCAGGAAGACAAAAGCCCAGCTGGAGCAATGACTTGAGGCAGGCTTTTAAGGGTAACAAAGGAGGATTCCTGCAGTTATGCTAGCCTCTCAAAGAAATTCAGGGTAAATATGGATCTGCTCACAGACAGGCCATGGTTGACACAGAAAAGGATAAGGTACTCAACTACTTGAAAGATCGTTGCAAAGAATGAAGGACCCAAATTCCTTCCCAGTATATCAAGGGACAATGCCCATGGACTGCACCATGGGGTGTTTTGGTGGCTGCGTTGGACCCAAGGTAAAAGGAGATTGGTGCTGCATAGGAAAAGGTACCCAGAGGGGTTTTAGAGGTTTGTGGGTCTGAGGTAGAACCAAAGCTGTGACTGACCTGATGCGGCTTTGCTGATAGCCCTGCTGTGACTGGGGCTGGACTGCCTCCCAGCCAACATCTCCTTGGTGCACTGGTGCTAAGGTGGAAGTGTTGCTGTGACTATACTGGAAAAGGTCTGTGACTTTTTATTTGAGAAACTTTAGTATCTCTAATATTTTAGCCTTGAAAGGCAAGAGGTCAGGTTTTGGGTCATGGAGAGAGGACCCAAAACACTGTCCAGCAGAGCAGTCTTTACTTCTCAGCCCATGATGGCAATCCAAGTTTTTCACTTTGACTCTACTCTCAGGAAGTATGTGGAAAAGCCTTGAGCAAAATGTCCCATCTTCCCCGGTGCTGCAGATGGTAAAAGAAGTGATTCAGGTTTGACTCTCAGTTGTGTTTCTCAACTGAGTGGCAGCAGTCAGCTGCATGTCTAAACTCTGACAGGGTTTGCATTTATTTTTCCCCATTTGACATCTGAATGTTTCTGACATGCTTGGAGATCTGATAGGGATGACAGCCTTGAAAAACACTGGAGGATGCAACTAATTCTTTCTCCAGAGCAGGCATTTAGTTGTGCTTCATACAGGGAATTAAGGAGGAAAAACAAAATAACTGTGAAGTGAAACTCAACTACTCAGTGTTGCAAATAAAAAGGAAAGTCCTGTGGAAAAAAAAGGGTCACATAATAAAGCCTGTACAG
Organism: Acanthisitta chloris; assembly: GCF_000695815.1. NCBI lineage: Eukaryota > Metazoa > Chordata > Aves > Passeriformes > Acanthisittidae > Acanthisitta > Acanthisitta chloris. The sequence goes on along the minus strand of NW_008688639.1, from coordinate 59,798 downwards.
TAAACAAAAGCAGCTGACAGGAATTATGTCTATTTTTTCTCAGATTTTGATAACCCATGTAGTGGCTGGTGGCCAGCAGTCAAGTTTAAGCAGGAAAGATCTCTGCAGCAGTCTTGCACACCAGGCTCTAGTTTGCCTCCGAAGAAACCAGGAGAGCAATGCCTTGCTAAAACAGCACTGGTATATTTATAGATCCCCTTTTAATTTAGCAAGCCCTTGGTATGTGAGGAATAGGCAAACAGGCAATGTATCTGTATATCTTCTGTCTGTGGGGCAGAAATGTTACCAATATAGTTACGGAAATTCAGAGATGTTGTTTAGAAGGTAATGTATGAGAGAGACAGAGCCCAGCCAAGCAAGCTGAAGACCTGAGGCTTAGCACAGAGTAGGGGATGTTCACTTGCTGCCTTATGGAATATCACTCTTGGCCATCCCACAGGAGGGAAAGTCCTTATGCAGCTTTAAAGTGTGGGGCAGAAATGTTACCAATATAGTTACGGAAATTCAGAGATGTTGTTTAGAAGGTAATGTATGAGAGAGACAGAGCCCAGCCAAGCAAGCTGAAGACCTGAGGCTTAGCACAGAGTAGGGGATGTTCACTTGCTGCCTTATGGAATATCACTCTTGGCCATCCCACAGGAGGGAAAGTCCTTATGCAGCTTTAAAGCCAGGAACCTAAGAGTGTGGTTGTTGCAGTAGAGGAGCTTGCGAGGTCTGTCTCAGTTCAGCAGATTTCTACGTGATCTGGTAAAGGGAGTCAGCAGTGAGCTGCCAAAATTCACTGATGGCATTAAATAGTTCAGATTAGTAAGGAGCTATGTGTGTAGGCACATAGATGAACCTTGTAATACTGGGTGACCAAGCAAAAAATTATATGTGACTTTCAGTATAAATGAATGTTAAGAGATGCATATAAGAACAAAACAATTATGACTCCACATATGAAATGATAAAATTATAGTCCTGATAAGAGCTGAGGGAGCAGGGCAATATAATTCAGGCACTTGAATCTGGGGTTACATTAAATACCTGAAAACACTGGTACTGGTCAGCACTCTGTGATGGTTAAATAAAACCAACATATGAAATATTTGGAGTTAATAGCACGATAGGGAGCAAAACAGAACATTGTGCCACTTACAATTTTTTGTACCTCCTCCATGAATTTTCTGTGCAGTTCTGATCCTCTCATCTCAAAACAGGTTATGGTAGACCTGGAAAAGATTCAAAAGAGACCAACAAGGATTTTCCAAGGTGTGGTAAGCCTTTTGTACAGGAAGGAAGATGCTAGACTAGAGAAGAGGTCTGTAAGGATGGGTAGATGAGGGAAGATGAGGACAGAACTCAGCTAATATGAGAAGGGAGAGGCATCAAATGAAGATGATCAACCAAGACTCAGAACAGATGTATACATGGAGTTTTCTAAACAAGTGGCTGACCTGAAGAGCCAAGTCTTTATCCCAGGATGTTGTGGATGCCAAAAGTGCAAGGTTGACTGATAGGAAGGGAGAGTCATTGGTTTCTGCAAAAAGATAAACACTCATAACTCTCATACAAATCTGATTCAGGACAAGCCTGACCTGGAACTAACGAAAAGGTGGAACAGTTTTAGGAAGAAGTATTGTACAAGCTTGTCTTATTCCTATTTTGCCCCCCACACTCACTTATGGTGAGTGCTTGGAGTGGGATTCCTGGACCAGGTGGCTTGTTGGTCTGATCTTATCTCTTAGAGAGAGTGGTTTGAGGGGTGGATCCTAAGCCTGTTACCTACCACTTGGCATGTGAGTGGAGTATATTAATTTCTCATGCAAAGTGACAAACTGGTAAAAGAATTATACTAAGTATTCTTACAGTTTAAATGACTATTTTGTAATGTCTTAACTAGCTTTAAATGTTCCTAATAGTTTTAAAGGCTCATCTACATTGAGCACTCATTTCATGACAAATCAAGCTGCATGGCCCTCATTCCAGTATTATATAGGCAGCAAATATGGTACTTTTACAGCAAATACTAGTTTTGGTAAAACAGCATTTTCTGCTATGACCTTCACTAGACTGGTTTCCAAGGCTTTTTCCTGGGGACTGGATGATGAGTGAGCATGGCCTTTTTGTCATTCCCTTCCCTGAGAGAGAGAACAGGGAGGGCCAATAAAGGAGAGGTTTTGTACCTCAGTATGTCCTATCAATTTTCCTTTGATATGGAGAAGAACTTGTTTCTCTGTCAAAAGAGGCCGATTTTGCACTGTGTGAAGGAATGGCTGTGGGGGGAACTCAACAATCCCTACTCTAGTTTATCTCACCCCGAAGATTGTCAGGATTTATTTAAATGCAGTAAGGGCAATGTAGGTGAGAACAGACCTTGAGGTGAGGCTGTAGCTCAGGATGAGCTTAGGAGAGTGAGACTCTTCACTATTTTTTTGTGATGGACATACAGCTCATGCAGGACAGCTAGAAATGGTCAGATGCGATAAGTTCTTGAAGAATAGTTGATTAGCTGTAGTGGAAGGAATACTTGGAGGTCATTTAACCACTTGCCAAAAGCAGAGTTAACTTCAACATCAGATTAGGTTGGTCAGGGCCTCTTTGTGATTCAGTGAGTGCTTCAAACAGTTTCTCTTTGAGTGCTCAGCCGTGGACTAGTCCCAGTACAAAGATCCCTATGTGTATCGCTGTGTCTTAGCCAAGGTTGTGAAGATGTTATGAATCTTGCAAGGTCAAATTTTTTTTTCTTGCATCCATTCACATTACTTGCTTCTCACTGAGTCTGTGATATTGGCAGTTCACACAGGACATTGAGCTGAAAGGACAATTAAGCTGCCAGTCTGAGCTGGTAAGGTCAATGGCAAATACATGCTACAAGCAGAGCACTTCTGACACTTGAGCCTGTCCTGACAGGGAAGATATTGGGTAAGACTGTCCACTGTACAAACCTAAGGAAAATTAGCAGCTTTTCCTGTCCATGAGAGTTAGTCCTTGCCCAGCTGTTGAGTGGAAGGAGAACTCTGACTGGATCCAGACTGATTGTCTTGAGTGTTTTCTCTAGTTGCCCTGAGGGTACTTTCCCCAACAGACATAACCTCTGGACCTCGTTGTTGTCCAGAGAGGCTGACCAGTATGTGCGTTTTAGATGAAACTTCTTACTGGGTTGAAAAAGCTAGCTTTTGCTCCCTATGGCTCATTTCTTTTCAGTCTCCATTCCTGTTGTGTTGACCACTGCTTCCAAGGTAGGTTGTATTGGGAGTGGGGATCAAGTGGGTGTTCAGAGACAATGGACACATGATTGTATCTTAAATAGTTCTTTTGACTGCTTTCTGCATGGTTTGTACAACATGACAAAGAAGCACAATTGAAATCAAAGTACTCTGGTTGCGACATGTCCCTTCCTAGTCCCCTAGCTCAGACTCCCAGATATGTTTCTGCAGCTTCTTGCTGGTGAGCCCTGGTCATATGATCCTGAGCACTGGCAGGCCAGTGAGCTTGTATAGCAAGGTCAAGGCTGTGGATGACCTGAGGCTGAGGGCTGTGGTATGTCCCAGGAAGCTGGGCATGGGTTGCAACCAGCGGCCTACTTCTTCCCAGCTTTGTTCTCTCCTGTGGCCCAAACAAGAGCTCACAGGCTGGCATTAATATTTGCAAGCTTTCTGCCACCTGCTCACAGAATGAAAAATTAATATGCTTATGCACTGACTAAATTATGCTGTACACTAATTCCTGAAAAAAAATGTTGATAAGAGTGCTTTGAGAAAGGCTTTTTAATATCCTTTCCAAGTGACTAAAGGAATTCCAATTAGACCTTACATGTAATTTTCATTTCCCTTGTCATTGCTGTCTAATTCTGAAAAATGCTTCCATCTCTACTGCTTTCATGTATCATCTGCTCTCCTTATTTGTCCACCCAGCCATAATCCTGGTGGGTGACATGACAGCTATTTCCATGGCAGAAGCATTACAAATTCTAAGAATATCTTTCACTGAAGTAGCACTTTTATCCCTGGTGGAGCTGTGCAAAATTAAGTTTTATATACATCATTTCACCACTTCATATGGTTTTTTAATCTCACATTGTGCAGCTCCTGGTTACCACATTGCATGTAACTTGGTGGAAAAAACCCCCACAACACTCCTTTTTTCCTTTGTGGTTTTGAGCTAAAAAACCCCACCCCTTTGGCTTGGAAGTAGAATTTATTTAGGTTTTGGATTGGAAACAAAGCTATTCAGCATTTATAAATGTTAAGAAATTGTTCCTATGTGCTAAAATAGGCTTATTTTCGTTTGTATAACAAAAAGTAGAACCCTAGCCAATCTGTCTGCGTTTTAGCCAGACAGCTTATTTCCTTTCTTCTGTCTCATGCACCTTTACTCTGAAAAGGTCAAAAATACATTTTTTGTGCTCATGAGTTTATATTAAATAATTGTTTTATCAGCCATTGAAACACAACTACTTTTTGAAAGGGATGAGGCTGGTGCTGAGCACTGTGTTTCAACACTGTGTAGTAGCTTATGGGATGTTGTGAAGGGACCACAATGCCCAAGCAAGCATTTGTGTTGGCTGAATGTTAATGACTCAAACTGCAGTTTTTCCAAGGCACTAGGGTTATCTCCTCTCAGCATGGAGAACAATGAACAAGAGATCTTTCTGGCCAAGTGTCATGGCTTTAGCTCGGCACAGATGTGGAGGGAAGGTTGCTCCTGAATGTCAGCACTAGTTTTTTTGCAGCACCTGAAATTTCTTTGTCCTTGCTAATTAAAAATATATCTGTGAAATGAAGGAATGATGAAAAAAAATCCAATTACTTCTTTGGTTGTTGGCTTAGGGCAAAAATGATATTTCCTAGACTTCTCTAATAGTTCTGCTCAGTGCTCAAATATGTGTTGTTTAAATTGGGTAACAACTGCTGCAGCCTCCTCTTGAGACTAGAGTCCATTTGTTGAAACTTCTCTGTTACATTTGTTCTTGTACAATAGTGGGCCTAGTCTTGGCTGGATTTTTATTTAATGGATGTTGATCAGGAACAATTTCACAGAGGGCAAAAGACTGACACTGCAAAATAATGCCAGAGAGAACTAAGTAATGCACAAGGACTAGGAGTCTCCTTGTGCATTACTTTATTAATTATAAGAGGCTTGAGAACTGAGAATATAATTCGAGTCAGTAAGATGCGCAGTGAGTCATTGCTTCATAGCCCCATCAAATTTTCAGGAGTGGCTGTGCAATTTGTATTTTGTCCCTGGAGAACCTGTGAGCTCAGTCATGTCCAAATCAGAAGTACTTACATATTTAGTCCATATTTAAGTTCATTTTTATTAATCCACATTTAAGTACGGATTGCCCTTTTACTCAGTGGCATTACATCACTTGAAGGAAAACTTTTGCTTTTAGTTGTCCTATATTTTGCAATGTGTATCCCTGAATATCCCATAAAGAGGCTGTTTCACAAGCACTAAGTACATGCTTCTTTGTTATGACATGCACAAAAGACATCAGTGAATGATGTCTTAAACTGCTGAAATGGAAAGTGAATACTCCATGAAATACTGGGAGAAATCACAGCATGACCTGTCCACTGCACTCACTGGTCTTGGAGCTAGACTCCAAAGAAAAACACATGTGCAATGGTTTAAAGGGAAAAGGAATTACACAATGTACGAAGGTATGGCACAATGTACTGTGACACTAGACGATGTCCTTGGTCATACAGAAGGGAATTTTGGATGGGGGGAAATGATGTATTTTCAAATTTATATTGTATTTGAAAGGGACATGCAAATGTTCATGGACAAGGAAACTGTACCTGTGTGAAAAAGTGAAACAAATTCGATTACATGTTCTACAGTAAGTTTGCCTTCTTTTGATACTTCGGTGTAGGTGTTAAATGCCCCCAAATGCAGGGAAGTTATCCTACAAAGCCTTCAGTCAGTATGCTGAAAGTTAAGGGTTTGAAGGACACTTAATTATGAGGTTAGATTTAGTTATTTCTGATATTCTGTTTGAAATCCCTTACTTTGTGCTCAAAATGACTTACAATGCAAAAGTGGCTACCAACCTCATTGCACAGAATGTGACTAATAACAAAATGTGTAGCAGATAACATCCTTGATCTCAGGTCTAGAAAAACTTCTGGAAAGGGATCATCAAAACTGTATTGTAAAACCTCAGAACATTCCAGGATTCACCTAGATTTTTGGGACTTACCCCCCTTCTTCACTGCCCTACTTACGAAAGCTGATTCTGCCATGAGATGTGCTCTAGGGGCAGCGCAAAAGAAAGCATCAAGCCCAGAACCTCTGGCTGCTTTTTCACTGCTACTTCTATTTTCACTGCTATTGTAGAACTTGTTGTGTTTTAGTTTTTTTTCTTTAGCAGTCATGTTTAGAATCAAATTGATTTAGTGAGTATCTCTGCTCTGGGAAAAGTGTCTTTAATTCTTCCCTATTCTTCCTTACTTTCCTCAGAGGAAGTACCTTCTATTGTCTACTGTAACTAGCTGTGCCAAAGCTTCTCTGTGTTTCCAGTTTGGGATCCGTTCCCTGCTGTTCCAGGGTAAATCTCACATTCCTAAGGATCCCAGTTCAGTTGCCTAAACAACAGCCATCTAGTGCTATTCAAATGCCTTAGGGTTTCTGAAAGGTATTGCAGCATCAGAGATGTGACATGGAGCTCATGTGTGGCCCATACTGTACAGAGGGGCAGGTGGAGCAGGGTGGGGTAAACTCAGGTATCTCAGGGGAACTGAGTCTCCTATCTTCTTTACTGTGAGGGTGGTGAGGCACTGGGGGAGGTTGCCCAGAGAAGTGGATGCCCCCTCCCTGGAAGTGCTTAAGGCCAGGTTGGATGGGGCTTTGAGCAACCTGGTCTAGTGGGAGATGTCCCTGCCCATGGCAGGGGGGCTGGAACTAGGTGATCTTTAAGGTCCTTTCCAACCCAGGCCATTCTATAATTCTATGATTGTTAGACAGGAGAACTGGACCCACCCTTTTCTGTCAGTAGCCAACTGTGCCAGTGCCAAAATGAGGATCATGTGGATGAATAAATCTTGGACTTTCTAACAGGATGTTTGCTTTGCAATTCTTATAGGCAAAGAACGTTCACAGAGGAGGTGATGGGGCAGAAAGGAAGGATTAAGCATTTTGGGAAATGAGGGTACTTCTGGGACAAGAGGGATTTGTACAGGCTGTCAGGCTATGCCATGGTTAAAATGAGGCCAGGTTGTGCACCTCTGAAAAGGCTGTGAGGGAAATAAACAGATTGGAATGAACAAGGAAATGAGGCTGCCTGTGGACCCCCTTGACCAGCAATGCTCAGTGATAGAGCTAGGGGAAAACATACCCATGCTTTTACAGCAGCACTTGGTGTTTAAAAAAGGATGGGAGAATGAGCATTCCTGGGCTCAAACGGCAACCCTGATGGAGCAGTTATCCCAGGGACATGGTGGGAGGAGTATGATCAGTGGGATATGGTGTTGCCAGGCTACCAACCTTGCAGGAAAAGAAAGCAGAACATATTGGTGGGGGAGTGACGTTGTATTTGGAGGATAACATGAAGTGTAATGGCATAAAAGTGTTCCAAGGAAAAGAGACGTGCACTGGAACCCTTAGTAACAAGGTGCAATGGTAGGATTCTACTGACAAGCCCCCACTCAGGATGGGGACTGATCATCATAACATGACCAGGAAATGTTATGTGATGTAAAAGGAGCTGCAAAACAGACCGCCAAGTGGGTAATTGTGGTGTCCCTCTACAGATGGAGTGATGCCTTGTCAGAGTGAGGCGTGGAAGTAAAAGATTTTGGCATGCAGTGTTGCCTGCTGCATGGAACCACCTGCAGGAGAAGATGATGATCTGTGTTTGGTCCCAAGTGGTGACTGAGACCTGCTTCAGGAGGTAGCTGTCTCAACATGATTAGATTTCAGCAAAAACAAGCCAAGTGAATTCAGAACATGAATATTCAATTTCAAGACAGGACACTGTGAAAATGAGACAATTTGTCAAAAAGAAAATAAAACAACCTTGGAAACACTAGTTTAGGAAGTGAGAAAACTGGAGGCTTCTAAAGATTACAGTAATAAAGTCTAAGTAAATTTTGCAATGCAATTAAAAAGAAAACATAAATCCAGTAAAATCCCTTCCAGGCTTAATAGAGAAGTTGAGGCTATCACAAGGAGAATATCAAAATACCAAAAATGGTAAAATTGCCCAAATGAGGAGAGCCCATAAATTGTTACAAATAGATAGGCAATTAGGAGGACTAAAAATACCAAAAAAATTGAAGAGAGCCTTTCTAAGGATGTCTGAGCTGCTAGTGAAAAGTTCTTCAAATGCATCAGAGTCGGGAAAACAGACATGGAGTCAGTGGGACCACTTGCTGGCCAAAGGTGAAAGATACTCTCTGCCACTGTGCACTCAGTGCATCACACCCAAGAAGTTCCCTGTATTTGTGTGTGTCTTTGCTACTGGGGAGATTCCTACACCCAACAATTTTCTCACAGCAGGAAGGTCACAGGACCCAGGTCAGGTTTGATCAAGCAGGTAAAACAACAAATCCCTGGGACTGCATGTCATCTAGCCTGTACCTCTGAAGGATTGCCATGGTGAAGTTACTTAACTTCTGCCTGTGCAATACATTGTTACAAGTACCCATTGTGGCTGCAGACTGGTGGATCAGTCTTGTAATCCCTACCTATGAAAAGGGGCTGGAGAAGATCCAGGGATGTACAGTGAGTATGATTTCCACCCTCAGCCAGTTAGTGTTGGAAAGAAGAAGGTCACTGAAAGTGTGAATGAACAGAGCCAGCTTGGAAAGTCTCCATCACTGCAGTGAGATCCTGTCTCACTCCTCTGCTCAAGTTTTATACTCGCATCAAAGAACATAAATAGAGAAGTTCTAGTTGGCACACCCTGGCTTGGATCTTCTAGGTTCAGCATGGCAACCTAGATGGACTATATAGAAACATGCAACAGGATGTTTCTTATGTTCTCAGACACAAGATTTAAACTCTCATAAATCTTTGCAAACAGAACTAATTCTATGATGCAGGGCACTGTGCAAAATGGAGAGATGCGGTGGGTTGGTGATATGGCATGGCAGTCTTTCTCCTTTTGGAGTCTACCTGCTCATAATACAGATAAATGCTTATTTTTCCTCTCTCATTTTTTTTTCTGGACACTGTACAGAAGAAAGACTAGATCTAAGCCCTGAGTATTTACAGTTAGTTTCCCCTGGGCTAACAAATCACCAGATGTAATTTGCTTGCTGTTATGGATTGGCAGAGATGTTCCAACAAAAATGAACTTAGAGAATCCTTCGGAGCAGCATGTGTTGTTAATGGGGATTTAATTACCCAGGCAGTTGTTGAAAAATAAACATGACAGAACACAGATGGTTCATCCAGTCTTTAGTGTACTGGTGGAGAGTTTTGATACCAGGTGGTGAAAGCAACTGGGAGGGAAAGTCCTAAAAGATTTGTTTCTTACTAGTAGGAAGAGTTGAAGAGTTTATACTGGAGAGCAATTTATAAGATGGTGATCATGAAATCATAGGATCATCAAGATTGGAGGAGACCTCTAAAATCATCAAGTCCAATCACTAACCTGACACTCTCTGTAACCCCTAAACCATATCCTCCAGCATCAGATCCAGGTGCCTCTTAAGCCCTTCCAGGGATGGTGACTCCACCACCTCTTTGGGCAACCTATTCCAGTGTCTGACCACCCTAACAGTGAAAATTTTTTTTCTAACATCTAATCTAATCTGATTCTGCAGGCATAGCAGAAGAGACCATCACCCACCTCTCTACAACCCCTTCTCAGGTAGTTGTAGAGAGAGATGAGGTCACCCATGAGCCGCCTCTTCTCAAGGCTAAACAAACCAAATTCTCTCAGACCTTCCTCATATGACATGTGTTCTAGACCTAAATGATGCAGTCCCTGGTCCTCTGGATGAGAATTGGTGATGGGACAGTCAGTGTGCTGGACAACTAGAAAATTATGATACTGATAACGACAAAAAGGGGAAGCAGGTAAATTATTTTTAGTCAATCACTTCAGTTATCTGATAAATTCTGAAACAAATAGTCATGTGGCATTTTGTAGCACCCTTGAGATAAAAAAAGTGAGTAGTACCCATTATGAATTTGTCAAGAACAAAGTGTGTTAAGCCAGCCTGAATTATTTTTACAAAAGGGTAACCCATTTGCAGGTAGGAAAGAACAGCAGGAGCAGGCATTTGACAGTATTTCACATTTCCTTGTAAGCTATGAAAAAAGGGTCAAAATGAAATTGTTGAGGTGTAGGATCAAAACTTATCGAGTACCCATTTTTTCAGGTGGTATCAAAGGTTTGTAGTCAAAGTCAAAGCACAGATAGGTGGGGATTTGGATAGTATATATTGGGTGTTCTTCCTTTTAGGATCCCAAAGCATTTTGATAACTTGAAGGAATTGCTGGGAAATAAAACGAGACAATTCAAGAGGAACAAGTGCAAGGTACTACCCATAGGTAGTTAATAAATGGAACCAGTCAATATTTTCCCTGAGGCAGGCTGTCAGCATATGGACAATAGTCGATGCAAGGATGAGAAGGGAGGCGAGGGCCAAGGTAGCAGCCTGCCACAAGGGATCTGAGGCTTACAGAGAAGCACAGGCTGAATAGGATCAGCAGTTCCGTGTGAAGAAGGCCAGTCTTAGAGCTGGTGGAGAGAGGAAGGTGAAACACCAGGAATCAAGCTGCTTTTTCTGAATAGGCCAGGGTAGGAGTTTTGCACCTCATTTTGGCTGCTAAGCTTGAAGAAAAATCAGGACTGCCTGGGATGTGTAGAAACTGTTGGAATGAGTAGAGGGCTAGCAAACGTCTCCTGCAGGGATGAAAGAATGAGATCAGTTAATCTGAAGTAAGGGGATGGAGGAGAACAAGGGAGCAGTCTTTCAATGTATGAAAGGCTCTTGCAGGAAGGAGGAGGAAAACATATTTCCATAGTTATGGTAGCTAGGGCAAGAGATAGTGGTTTTGACTCTACTGGAAGTGCAGTATAGATGATCCAAATTAGGAAAATCTTTCTGAAATGAATATAGCAAAGGAATAGAATAGATTCCAGAGTGGCAGTGTTGGTGATGCTTCATTGCTGGAAGTGTTTAGGACAGGTTAGTAAAATCTATCCTGGAAAAGCTAGAGGTACAAGGCAATTCTGCTGTGGGGCAAAATTATTCTGAGGCTCCCTTTTCTTCCTGTCCTATGTTGTTCTGACATAGTATTTTTAAATTAAAAACCTTTTCTGAACTGCATTCCCTTCTTCTGTGCTCTATTTTGTGTTCTCTTTGATGTGATGCTTTCTTTGAATAGTGCCGCTGATACTTTTCTGCTCATCTGTTTTGCCCAATTCAAAAATCTTAGAAATTGTTTGCTTGACACTTTTATTCCTAGTCTGCAAAAACAATCTGATACTTGACACAATAATCACTGAAGAGCACAATTGCTTTGATGAAAAGCATGGCAAATAGTTAAGGAATTAGAAATACTTTTCAGTATTTGTTTTCTGAGTACTCCTTGGCTTTTCAGGATCTCCTCTTTAACTATTTTATTCTTTATCTCTTTCTGCCTACAACTGTTGTATTCTGTTCTCCAAAGCCAGTAAGTTTATTAGCAGGGCGTTTCTTGTTCCCTGTACCTGCACAGTCCTGTTACCTCTCTGTAAGCACATTGCTTCCCTCGGTGTTGCATGGGCTAAGTAGTGGAAGAACCCCATGTAATTCCTTAGTGAAGTTGGAGAGATCTTTACATCATTGGTAGCTGGGATTAACTCAGGTGTTGGATGATTTTCTGTCTGAGCAGAAGGAAAGTTAGATGGATAAAGGGCTGTTGTCTGGTCTTCTGTGTGCATTGTTTTATTGCCATGGCAGTATTTCTCCTTTGTTAAGCACCATGTGCCCACCCAGTCTTTTTGTCTCTCTTATTAGGAGCAGGCAGAGCAGTGAGTCAACTTGTTTTTGTCTTCTGTTGGCCATTATTGTCTTTCCACAAGGCTTCATGTTGTGAGACAGTGTGGTGAAGCATCACTTTTCATCATCATAATCTGGAAGTTTTGCCTGGAAAAATTGCTTCCAAATCTTTGCAGCCATTTGGTTCTGTTTCAGAAAAGTTTTCAGCTGTAAGACAGAGGGAACCTGTGTTAGGGCCACCTGGTTTAAGCAGACTATCAAAAACTATAGAAAGGTGTCTCACCACTCAGATGGGGTGTTTCCAATGATAGGGTGAAATATGGATGGGATTGCCCATGAGCAGAAAGCACAGGCAGTTGGTACTCTGCAACAGGCAGCAAAACTGCACCTGTGCCTCAGCCGCCCCAGCTACATGCCTAGATGGACTGTGCAGGTGTTGCAGAGTGTGGGTAAGAAGATTTGACATGCTGGCACCTCTGGTCACTTTGGCAGCCCTGAAATTGGCTGGCTGCAGGTGCACCTCTGTGCTGATGGAGGCTATAGAAGACAAACTAAGTTTGCTGAAGGGCAGATGAAAAGATTATAGTCCTTAAATGTGTGCTTTTCCTTTCTGTCAGGGTTTCTCACTGCTGGAAGTGAACAGGATATCTCTGTGAGATTTGACTTGTTTGCAAGAACAACTGAGTGTCATGGTCTCTCCAGTCTTCAGTACAGGGCAGCAGCTCAGGGGAGGACAAGAAGACAGCTGGACATAGGATAGTCTGAAGCAGTTTTTGAATTGCTCAAGGCCATGAAAAATCTTGTCTCTGTCCTGAATGTTAAATTCACCAGAAATTTGCCTGATCACCAATATATCCCCTCTGGGGCCACTGCAGGCAGCCTTTACCTTTGGGTTTGGAGTGGCTGGTCAGACTGTTGTCCTGGTAAGGCAGCTTTTTGTAAAGGTGTACATGGGCTGGAAAGGGGTTTTATTCTCTGCTCCATCCATTTGTTGCACAGCTATGCAGAAGAGAGGCCAACAAAAGATTCAGCAGTGTGGCTTTGAATGGAGAAAGGGCTCTGATGTAGATGTATGGTTGCATCTTTTAGTCTTCACGCTGCAGTGGTAATGTTCATCGGGGAGTATGAACCAGCTTGGCAGATGCTGTTGTCTTGGAGTAAGCATTAACTCTGATGCCTTCCTTATTGCTAGTTTCGATCAACAGATTCAGTAATAAAGGAGTAATCAGTGTTTATCTATTAAGATTCCTCTGTAGACCAAAGTATGACAGATAGATAATAGATCTTGATGGGTAGTGACCTTTAGTTTCCTTAATAAATGCAAAGCAATTTTATTCCTTATCCAAAGGCAGACTAAACAGATAGTTGCCAAAGGAAAGGACTCCTATCCTGGCAACCCAGAGAGTGCAGAAAACAGGTTGTATGAAGAACACAAGCACCCAGGTTGGTCCTGAGGGGAACAGGGAACCACAGTGTGGGGCCGGGATGGAGTGAGCATGTTGACTGCACCAGCAAGATGGGAGCACAGAGGCCAAATTGGTATGATGTCTTGTGGAGAAAGGGTGATTTTTGAGCACCTCTTTTCCATGAATCAGCTCTTCTGACTGTTTCTTTCTTGTGTGTGTGTGTGTGTGAGGATGGCAGTCAGAGGCAGCAGAAATTAAATTACAGCAACTTGGGATAATGAAGTAGTGTTTGACACAAATTCTGAGGCTGAGATTCTTATAGAGATCACAGCTGGCATCAAAATGTCTGAGCTTGGGGAAACGAAAATTATTTCTGTGTTGCTTAGTTCTTTGTGACAGGGAGTTTACTTCCTTGCATTCTAAAATTAGACAAGACCTCCCTCCACTTTGAACAGCAACATTTTAACATAATGTATTTCCCTCCACATAACCCTGTTTCTCAATGAATGGGTCTTCTTGTATAGATGCCATTTTAAGTTTACCATGCAAGAGACATATCAAGGCATCTTCCTAACATTCATTATTAAATATGATTTAAATTGTCTTGAGAAACTATTCTGTGAGCTCTTTAGCAATGAAGCCTCCTGTTTCTCTGTCAGTTTTATTTTGGTGTTTTGGTTTTGGGTTTTTGAGAGGGGAAATACCCCAGGTCATTCATGTGTTATAAAAGATGCTCATTCAATGATTTCAGACAAGCAAGTGCTTCTCTTCTGTGATTTTGCTTTGATTAGCACCCATTACAATGCTTCTGTGCATGAATGCATTATATCTTCCTGTAGTCCATAAGAGTCTCATGCTGTTCAGGCAGTGCCGCAAGAAAGAAATGGACCTCTTCTTTCAATGTGTGCACTGAACTAGATAGCTGTGTTTTGCAGCATGCCTTAGAAAAAGCAAGAAGTCTGAGGACTCTGTGGATTGCATTCATAAAACCACTGGACTTTGTGATGCTGTCTTCCGGGTGATCCATTGCAATTCCAGGCATAATCCCTCCTGCTACTGATGCCATCCTGTGTGATTTAACCAGATCTGCTCCTATGCAAGGCTTGCTTCTGTCTGTGTGAGAAAGGAGTGAGTTGTGAGATTTCCATATAAAGAGAGCAAGGGGCTGGTGCAGGATGTGGGGCTCAGCCCATGCTGTAAGGCAGAGCAGCAAGCCACTGCTGGTATCCAGGAGGGATGGGAAGGGAATGCCTATGTGTGCATGTGGGTGGGTGTGTAAGAAACTGGGACAGCCAGTGATTTTGCATGAGGACTGATGCAACAGCTCCCCGTATGTTGACCTTGAGATGTGCTGACGAGGCTAGAGGCTTTCCCTTCAGAAGAGATAGCCCAGCCAAATAAAGGAACAGTATATGCTTTCTGTATGTATTTCATTGCATTCAGACATGACTGGGTGAGGTATGCTCAAATCTCTGCAGCAACTTCTGCCAGCTTAATCCACAAGAAAAGACACAGAGCTTCTATCACCTTGTTAGTGGACTTCAGCTTCTCCTGTTTGAGTTCCTGTATCTTATTCATTTCTATATTAAATGTGGTGCTGCATTTTCCAACTGTGTTGTTGGCCTGTTGAGTGCATTTTTTTAATCACAAGAACAGTGCTTTAGACTTAAATATCTGCACTGAAGTAATACAAGCTATATATTGACTTGATGACTGCTGTAGTTCTCTTCACAGTAAGTGTGAGTTATTCCGGATTTTGCAAGACCATCTGTATTCCAGGCTTCAAGCTGAACTTAGTGCAGAATATGTTTGATAGACAATAGTATTATTAGATAAATTAAATGCTAGCAATAGGCTGTCAGCTTAATTATGGTAGCTGGCTGCGCTTAAAAAAAGTGAATTGTTTAGGAAAGAAGTGTCTGTGTGATAGCCTTGTCCAACTTCTTGCAGTTCTTGAAGACCGTGCTGCAAGGCAGGAAAATGCCTGTTGCAAAGCCCTGCTCAGATACCTTATTTATAGGTTCCTATTAGCATTTTCTGTTTTGACATGTGAAACAACCACTGACTGAATCATGGGGTGAGCTCCACAACTACTGAGCAACAGCTCTCTGACAGGACACTTGGAGATGCTCTGCAACTCAGTTTGCTTGGTTGTAAGGTTTTTGTTTTATTTTAATCAACCAATTCATATCAGATGACCTGTGTGTGAACATGAGGATGAAATGGTGAGGAAGCAAGACTTGTGTGAAGCTTCCTGGAGATGTCTTATGGTCTCTGTTGATGCTTGAAAAATATACCTGTTCAAAAGTGAGAGTATAGTTTTTGCCATGGACCTGTACTCTGGGATTCACTAGTTCCTACATTCAGTTGCTACCCAGTCAAACCCTCTGTCTGTATGGCCTCTTTCCTTGCTTGCTTCAAGGACCTGAGATGGAGATTAGCTTTCTGGTAGGAATAACTAGGCACTGCAGTGAAGGCAATCCCCAACACTGGGTTTCTCAATAGGGCTGATGGTAGCAGCGTATTACACAAGTGTCTTATATTCTAAAGTAATTATTGTAGTTCTGTTTTTAAATGATCCTTGCATAAGGCCATCTATTGCATTTCAAATCTTGGGTTAAGTCAATAGTCAAGAGTCAGAAAACCTGACTGGAAGAGGAGTGTTGAAAGGCACTGGAGACTCCTTCAGGCAAAGTTCTGTCAGCTCTGCTGAGGGAGTAACCTTGTGCTGGCTGCCTGACTGGCTCTGCAACTGTGTGACCAGGCTTTTTCCCCTGCTAAATTCTCTGTACAAACTTTCACTTACTGACAATGAGCTATGCTGTCACTCCCAAACAGCACTAAATGAAACCTCTCTGTCTCTGCCTCCTTCATCCCATTTGTCCACTTATGTGAAAACATCGAGTTCCCGTAGCAGTGGATTTCTCTCTCCTTCACTAATGTTAGTTACTATGGGAACTGCTAATAGGAGAAAAATCGGTGCTTTTCCCAAATGCAATATGAAAACATTCCAATGTTATGTTCATGTTATGCAGTGAATATCTAGGTTCCTGAAGGATGGATATATGAGTGATGACTGTTGTATGAACAGCTTGCAAATGCTAAGTAAGTGGAGTGTTGTTCTTGCCTTCAGTATATCTGGCATCGTCAAAAAGTGTTCTAGTACTTTTGTTTCCATGTACTGTGTGCGATATAGTAAAGGGTATTGTCTATGAAATCATATTTTACCTCAGCTTCAAAATACTTGCATTAAAAATGCATGTATATCACCTAGCTGTGACTGGCATTTTTAGGGTAACAAATAAATTCTATGAAGTTTCAAAGAGAAAGCATCAGACCTTAACCAATGACTTGTTTTGATCTGAGGTGAGGCAAGAAGGAGATTCCCAATGAGTCTCTTGAATGTGGTGTCAGTTGCTTTTATGTGGAGGATGCTTGCTGAATGGCACCAGGCAGCTGTTCAGAAATCTGAAATAACTTATTTTTTCTTAAGAAGAAGTTGCAGATGACTGAAGGAGATTTCAAGTGTGAAATTTTCACTCCTCATTAGTGTGTAAGGTTTTCTTCCTAGCGGGTGGTTTTTCTATAGAGGGCAAATTAAATAGACAGATGAAGCTACTAGGACAAGTTTTCAGAACAGGCCAGCACCAAAGCTTTTGTATTTGGCTGGGATGGCTGGTAGCTTTCCTAAAGACTGTGGCTTCCAGGTAGCCACTGTCTGGGTCACTCTGCGAGTTGTGCTGAAGAGGAGTGGATACAACTTTCTTCCTGCAGATCTGTGCCACACTGCCATGAAGCAAAGTTGAGTTCCACCCTCTGTCTTTGGTGCCAAGTTTGTTCAGGCAGCGCTTTTGGATATGACATAGGTTTGGTGCATGCAGAGGGAGTAGAGGAGGGGGGGCATGTGTTGAAATATTTGGTTCAACCTTCAGCTTGCCCTTGGGATGCCTCAGACATGAGTTTCTGGTCTAACTTCAAAAAATGGTACTTAAAAGGTTAAAAAAATCCCCCCCCCATCTCCCAGAAAATGCACACACACACAGAGAAAGAAAGGTGGAATGGAGGAATTTGTACAAAAAGATTTTTCTACAGTATAATACATATATCAAAAAATGTGATTTGTAGCTCTGTGCTTTTCCAGTCAAGCAGAAAATGTATGTAAGCTTTACCTGTACAACCCTTTTTCAATTCTATATAGAATTTCTTCCAGCTGACCTTTTGCAAGTTGGCATTTAGGATTTTGGAGGGGTTTTATATCTCCTTGAATCCCTCACCCTTATCCTGTCTCCTTCTGTCACTTACATCACATGGAAATGGTTAAGCCAGCATGGAGTGCTTTTACCCCCCAGAATAACGTAGAAGGAAAAGTTGGAAGTTGTGAAAAATGCTGTTATCTGGTTTGGAATTAGTGGAGACAAGATCCCACATTCCAGACTGGGTAGGGAGAGTTTCCAGGTGGAAACCCCTGTTCTCAGTCTTCCTGCCTTTTCAGGATGCTGGCAGCTAAGGCTGCATGTTGCTGCTGTGGCCATGCTCACTGGTGCAGGATGAGGTGTCTTCCTCAGCTATTCTCTGGGGTTCCACCTGAGGCCTCTCAGTTCCCCTACCCCAGTCCTTCAGTGATTGTTTCCAACTGCAGTTCAGTCCAGGGAATTTTCACATCTGAAGAAGAAAGTAATTCCAAAGCACTAAAACATTTTGTTTGCCCCATGTTATAGCAGGAGGAGAAAAGATGCTCGTTTGGGCTTTCCCTAGTGTGGGTGGCAATGGACCATATCCTGAGCCAAGAGCACTTTTATTGACCCCAGCTTTGCCCAAAAGTAGTTTGCAGGGCTGTTTCAAAGGAACTACGAGAAATGTTTGTGGGGTTTGTTGTTGGGTGGTTTGGTTTGTTTTTTTTTTAAATTGCATCTACTGCAGAGAACCTTCCCATTGCCTGACTTTGCTATTGATATAAAGCTCCACTAAGGTTTTCTAAATGTACAGTCTTTCACTTTTTATACTGTAAGAATTAATTCTGATTGAATACTTTGCTTCACTGAACTGCAGATAAGATGAATGGGGAGCTGCTGGCTAAGAAAAGGCTCTCACAATGTGTTTTAGACCTCTGTGTCCCTGAGCACTTGATCTATTGATGGGTTTTGTACTGCTGTTATCCTGCTGATCTAGTTGTAGAATTTTACCTCATGGTGCAGAGAGCCTGCAGAAGAAAAAAAAAAGAGGAAGGAGTAGTGGTGACCCAGTTTTTCTCACGTGTGTGCACACAGTATGTCCTGGATGTCCTACAAGTCATTTTGGTGGACTGTTCTTTGCACTGGGGCTGTTCTTAGAGTTTGGTACTTGTACTGATGTTCATGAGGAAGAAGCAGCAAGAGAGTGGATGGTATGCTCTGTGTTTGAAGCATACCCTGTAAAGTTTTATTTGGAAATATGCACAGCTGTGGCTCTTGTACTACCTTGTAGTAGGTGGACTGGGGCTTTAACACTGTTTTAGGAATGTCCTCAGAAATGTCTCTTGAGGCTTAATGCTTCTTGGTGTGAGCTATGCAGACTGAATCAGTTTAACAGTCCTCTAAAAACATGTGGTGGCTAACCCTCAAAATCCTAGTGCTGAAATTGCATTTAGCTTCTTCCAAATGCTTTTTTTTCCCCAAAGCATAAGCTTAATATTTGCTTGGAGGGAAACCAGAGGTATTTTTAACTGGAAGAGACCAGTCTGCGGGGAAGGGGTGTTTAGCCTGGGACTATTGAGCACTTAGTGCTACTTCTTGGCTCCAGCCTCCCTGAATGGAATAAAAGGCAAGTTATTTGCCTTGTTCTTGTACCATAGCAGCAACACAGTATCAGTAACAGCCTCATTACCTCCTGGAGTTCTCCCAGCCTAAATATTTCTTTAAAATAGAGACCTACAGGGCCAGATTCCAAGTAGCGTACCACTTCTTATTAGCTATACGCTCATATGGATCATTTACAATTCAGGCAGTCTCATTATATGCTATTCTTCATGAAACAACTGAGAGAAAACATTAACTACTAGCATGATATCCAAAATCTGTACAAATAATTAATTCTTTGGTCTTAAGAGAAATTTGGTCTCATTTCACAGGCAGGGGCTATACTGAGTCAGACCCCACTGTGCAACAGGTGTGGAAAATTAGGCATGACTGGCCCACAGTAAGGTCCTGTTCAGATTCACAGAATCTTGCCATTTATGCCAGTGGGAACAAAGTTGCAGGACTGAGGTGTAGCTCTTTCAGTGCTGTTAAAATTATTTGGGTTTTTTGGTCAGATATGAAGTGCAGTTGATACCTACCTTGACACCTTCAACACGTTTTCACAGCTGGCATGTGAATACACATGTATCAGTCCTTTCTGGTAAGTCTGGCTGGCTGCCAAAGTAGCTGAGTACACTCATAGCCCTGTTTGAATTTGGACATCTCTGAGATGTTGCTAAGTCAGTCATAAGCAGTTGCAAGAGTCAAAATGGTATTTATCCACCCTTTTGAAAACCGTGTTTGGAGTTCTTCAAAACTTCCAAGCTCTCTGCTTGTGGGTTTTCTGTAGGGCTTCTTGGTGAAATGTTTTTGCAGGGGGCAGAAAATCTCTATACAGAAATTCTGAGGTAGTGCTGTGAGAAACAAGTATCTTCACTATCATTTTATAGTAGGAGCACTACTTTGGTTGTCATTTGTTGTTTGTGGGGTTTGGGGTTTTCTTACTGCCTCAATAAATGGTCTTAAGATAGAGGGCCAAGAAGAAAGAGCTATCAGGAGTCATTGGCTTGCCTGACCTTGCCTTCTGCAGCAGTGGCCTGGGTTTAGAACATTGGTGGAATGAGCTGGGGTTGTTTAGCCTAGAGAAGAGGAGGCTCAGGAGTGACCTTGTCGCCCTCTACAACTCCCTGAAAGGAGGTTGCAGTCAGGTGGGGGTTGGTCTCTTCTCCCAGGCAACCAGCAGTAGGACAAGAGGGCACAGACTCAAGCTCTGCCAGGGGAGGTTTAGGTTGGATATTAGGAAGAGGTTTTTTCCAGAGAGAGCGATCAGGCATTGGAATGGGCTGCCTAGGGAGGGGTTGGATTCACCATCCCTGGAGGTTTTCAAGATGAGACTGGATGTGGGACTTAGTGCCATGGTCTAGTAACGAGGGTAGGGTTGGACTCGATGGTCTTTGAAGTCTCTTCCAACTCGGCTGGTGCTATGATTCTCTGATTCTATGAATTGCCTGACTGGTCTCTGTCCATGTTAGACAGAAATACTTGCAACTAAATTCAGAGGTTGAGGATCATTAGGATAAGTCTCTGTCATTGGCATTACCTTCACATGTAGTAGCTGGCCTTATTATGGAGAATATGGGTGCACCATAGCACAAAACCAGATGTGTTTGAATATATTTCAAAGCTGATGCTTGACAATATACATGTTCCTTTCTGATCTAGACATCAGCTTAAGAGCAAGAAAATGTCTCTTTACTTTGCAGCTATTTATTGTGGTTATCTACTTTCAAGTAACTTGAAATAGCTGAAAATTACTGCGACTATGTAAAGGCATTTTGCTCTTTTGTCAAATTTTGTTGAATTTGGCCTGTGGGTTTAAGAAACCCCTAGCCACACACACACATAGGCACTAGCTGTGTTTCAAAAAAAAAAAAAAAAAAAAAAAAAGGCTAAGAAGCTCGAGTTGTGTTTAGCCCTAAGGTCAAACACCACAGATTGGAAAATGTGACTTTGTTCTTGGTTTACTCCTAAATGAAAAATATTGTTTGTTTCTAACTTCTAACAATTCTTAGCACTGCAGTGTTTCCCTACTTTATTTAAGGTTTTCTGCAATTAGAAGGAAGTGAAAAATGGATTTGCAAATTAATAGGTTGAAGTTATGGTGCTAAAAATGAGGCTTCATTATGAATTATTCATATATACCTGAATGAACAGTAACTTTTCTTGAAATGTTTGTGAGGTCCAGAAGATTCAGTGTTTCTTTCCTCACCAAAATAGTCTTGTTTGGTAGTCAAAAATAACAGCATCAAAATCGCATGAGAATAACAAAAAGAAATCCCAGATGAAATAGGTTTTATGACTCACATTCATTAAATATGTAGAAACACAATGATCTGTTTTAAATACAGATTAAATTTGAAGCAAAAATAGTCTAAATATTATACAAATCAGCATGGATGTCAGTCTTTGTAGAAAGGAAAGGTTGTTCGAGGGTGTCATGAGTTATTTGTTCAGAAACTTATGTTAGAAGGTGTTTCAAAAGGTTCAGCATATTTTATGAAAAGGCAGAAACCATATTCCAGCACAACTAGCTGAAAGAAACAGCCAGGTTTGGAATTCAAGTGCCCTGAGGACATCTACTCAGTACTCAGCTTCTGCTGCTCTTCACATTGTTGTCTTTGGCTGGACCATGGCAAGACCTGACAAAGGTGACATACTGAGTCTTGACTTCTATCCTTCAGATTAAAAAGGGAAAATATTTACACAAGAATGTGACACATGAATGTAGGTTTACTTGCTGAGAAATACATTCAGTGCAGGTAGCTTGGTGTGCAGTTGAGTGTCAGCTGCAGGTTGAGCTCTGGAGGGCAGGAGTCTGAGCCCCAGGCAGGCCATGAGCTGCTGGCCCTTTGCATAACAGAGGGCACAGGGACCTGTGGCCCAGCCAGGTGACCTGACACTCAGGAGCCAACAACGCCCAGAGTTTCCTGCATTTAGACTGTAAGGGTATAAAAGCCTAGGGGTTCCTTTGTTCTGCATCCCTCCTCAGAGGCACTAGCTTGAGCTGTTATTTTGTTATTTGGTTCCTGCACCATGACTACATTATCTGAAGGATCTGGATGTCTAAGACTCTGCTATGGAAAATCTGAGGTTAAGCCAGTAAGGAAACCTGGTCTTACTGTGTGAGTGTTGGATGTGTAGCTGTGAACAGGCTTCAGTTCCAGCTCAGGTGGTGCGAGCCTGACTGCCAGAGTGATTCGTGGATGGTCACACAAGTTTCCTTAACATACTGACAGACCATCTTTGTTTTTATATACCGAGAACATCCTGTTAATCAGTCATTAGGTGATCTAGAGGTCTCTACCTGAGGTGCTACCCTAGTTAGTGCTCTCTCTCAGGCCTCTGGACCTGAATGACATGCTGATACTATCTCTGTGAACTGTTGGAAGAGGCAGAAGGCCTCTCCTGGTTTGCTTTGCATGTGCATGGAGGATTCTTGAATTTATTTGCAGAAAGGAAAGTGGGCTCAAAATCCTAATGCCTCCCAAATCACCCTTTAGGTTTCTCCTATTTAAAGCCAGATCAGTCTTATAGTAGCCTCTGTGGATGCTGGGCTTGTTCAAACCAGCTTCCTGAGAAGCTGAAAACCCCAAATTTACTATGTTTCTTTCCAGTAAGTGTTCCCACCTTCATCTAATGTAATCCCTTCCTCTGGGGCAAAATGACTCACTACTGCTAGTGGTAATGAGCAGACCATTTTGACTGATGAGCACTTCACACTGATTCTATGATGCTGGGATAAAGAGCTCAGACAATTCTCAGGGTGCAGCATAAAATTGTGCTTCACACAAGCCTCTTTCTTCACACTGATAAAGGGAAAGGAAAAAAAAGGGTGTGGGGTTAAATACTGTTCTACTTTCAGGTTCTACTTTTTAAATACATAATTTTCATTAGTAAATGTCGTGCTATTTCAGCAGTTATCTATACAGTTATAGCACACCAGGCTTCTATCAGTGCTGCAGTCCCAGTTTGCAGCTGCTGGGCAGTGGATGCTAAATTGTTTACAGCCTAGTGAAGCCAAGATCCTATGAATTGACAGAGCAAACTGCGGAAAAGAAAGGAGAAGCACAAGTGGAAAATGTAGCTGTGGGAACAGATGCACAGGTCAGAAGCAAATGTAACTAAGAGGCTTTGAAGGTTTTGCAGTACTTGCATACAAATGTCACCTCTCTAACTTGCTTGTGAGTACACTCTCCCAGAATGTCAGCATGTGGCACATCAGATAGACACTGAAGTGGAATTTTGTATAAAAGGAATTAGAGGAAGTTTAATATTTTAATTTTGTTACATCTGGGAGACTCTTTACATCTGTTTCTGCAAGCACTTATTGACAGAAGTCTTTCCAAGTGGGGAGAATTTGGTTGATGCTGAGTTATTGCTCTGTCGACATTGTGGGGATTTGAACAACAGCTGCTGGTTGTATTTGAAGCTAGAAGGAGGGGAGAGGAGCAGTGTTAGCTTTGGTGGGAAACTGCTGAGAAAAGCAATCATTTATAGATCACTCATTTTCTAAAATGTGGTGGCTTTGCATTAGAGACACTAACTCTTTCTGAAACATCTCTGTGCCTTTTTTCCCTTTTGTAATACTAACCCATTTCTGATACACTGGGTATGGCTTCGTCCTCTTCCTCTCTCTCTCCCTCATGATATTTGTCAGTAGCTTTTGCAGCCTTTGGCACCTTCCCAGCCAGAGCAGGTTCCCTGCCAACAGCCTCCCCTCATGGCAGCTTGTTTTATAAAGGGCTGACTGCTTTGATGGATGATAAAGCTAAGGAGAACGAAGGAACAAGGGATTTATTTTTTTTTTGTTTTTAAGATAAAAAGGTTCTCTCACTTGCATCTGAAAGACACACTGTAAATAGAGTCAGTCCAAACCTTGCAAGTTTTTATCACGAAGAAGCCCATCTGGGGTGAAAGATGTGCCTCTAGTGTTCTGTATGTAATACTGGGGGTGGAAGGTAGAAACATTAAGGCAAGAAAGGTTAGGAAACGAAAAGGAAAAGAACTTAGAATCTTAGGCTATGGGAGAAAAATACAGTGAGTGGAGACAAGAGAGAAATAGTCAGAAAAAAGGAAAGAAGTTGGAATGAAGAAATGGAGTGACAGAGAGAAATAAAAATGATCTCAAACCAGAAGAGAGAAACTGAATTGCTGGAGGAAAGCAAGGCTGGTAAATATGCAGCCATGTGTGCACATTTAGTAAAGGAATAGGGAAGAGCTGAAACCAGGCTGAAAAATAAATCACTGGAAAAGATAAAAAAATCTTAAAATCAGACAATAAAAGACTGAAACCATTATGAAATTAAACATCAACTAAGACAGCAAACATCAAAAAACTAACAAAGGTCTAACTCCCTCCTTCCTATCTCTGCCACCCCTTTAAATATTTCTGAGAGCAACTGTGGACATCTCCACAGCTCCCATCTTTCCCTGCAAGATTTTCCATGGGTTTCTGCAAAATGGTTTGCTGCTCGTCATTGCTACTAGGGCTGTCTGAGCAGCAACATTAATTTTAAGGCAAATTTTCAAACCTGTTTTCATTATGAAAACAAAATGTTTTGATTATATTTAAAAAATCATAACTGTCCTAATTGCATATGGCTTTAT
>NW_008688639.1:33745-35038 GCF_000695815.1 Acanthisitta chloris | reverse complement strand
TATTTATCCAGTTAGGGATGAAGGAGATTGAAGTACCAGTCCTTGCTCTCTGACACCATTTGGAGCTTCTTTAATTCTGTATTTATCAAAGCAGGGATGTGCTAAATCCCTGGGAGTGGGAAACTGTTTCTCATTCCCTTGATCCCCGCTTTGATGAAATGCACCGGTTTCTGCACCTTTCTCAGTATAAAACTTTTTTTTCTTTCTTTTTTTTTTCCCCGTGACTACATCCAGTGATGCTTTGCTTGTGCCTCTCTAAAGATCTGTTATAGAGAGCCAGCTCTTTGCTGACCTCCCTTCTCATCAGTCCAGCCTGTACCCTACAAATGAAGCTGGTACCTCTCAGCATTGAAATTAATATTGATGTTTAGCTCCATGCAGGTATCTGATTACGCCTTAAAGGCCTTGATTATAACCACCTTGTGGAGATTTGTCTTGGTGCTCATAATTATTGTGGACACAGAAGGAAATGCATGTTTTGAATCAGTCCAAGTTTTCTTTCATTTTGTGTGTCCTGGCTGGAGTTTGATCATGGCAACTAGTTAAACTTCACTTCACTTACCTTACCTTATCTTAACAGTTCTATTGTTTATCAGCTATTCACATCTTAAGAACCTCCAGTGCAATGTGAACATTTCCTGTTTTTCACATCCTCTGACTGTATAGGGTAGGAACATAAAATGACATGTTCCCTCAGTGTAGGTATGATCTTTCAGCAACATCAATGTGTCACCTCATTTCCTTCTTTGTTCCAACAAAACCACTCGTATGAGTGCAACTACTCAGCAGCATGTAAATTGCAACTTAAGGGACAGAGCTCTACAGATGTCTGTGCAGGAGCAAAACTGTCCTGTGTGCTTGTGTAAAGCTCTCTTGGGTCTCAGACTAGATTAGCTCATTACAAACACTGCATTCACACTGCCTCTTCCAGCGGAATGTATAGAATATTAATGGTTACTTTGTTAAGCATTTTTTTTATCTCTCTTTTTTTTCCTTTCCCTCCCAGCAGATGAGGATTGCAGGACTATCATTAATTCAGGGTAGCTCTAAGTGTCTACTAATATAGGCAATTCTGCCTTTTGAACACCTTTTTCATCTACACCTGTAGCTCTTGGTGGCATTCCCATCCCATTCACATTCACTGTGATAGCACAGACAAAAATGATGCATCAAGTCTTCTCTATTTCATGGTAAATTTTCTCTTTTTCTATGATACCAGTTGTTGTGTTCTCTATTTCCACACTAAGTCTGCTAAGATGTTGCCTATCTGCCTGCTGCAGGCTGTGATATAGC
>NW_008688639.1:31442-33709 GCF_000695815.1 Acanthisitta chloris | reverse complement strand
GGAATGGCCATGGGCCCTGCTTCGCTGGAGATGGCTTGCAGCACCAGCAGGGAGCAGTTCCAGGAGAGAGGGATTGAAACTGGGTTGAAGCAAGCTGTGTTTTTAATGTACAGTGAAGTTCTGACTTCCTGTGTTGAATCTGGAAAAAAAGGTTCCATTTGTTGGGTTGTTTTGTTTTTTTTCCCCTTGGCTACTGGTCGCGCTGTCTATTACAGCAATTAGATAACGTGTTTATACCTCAGACTAGTTTGACTCTTGCTACCCCCTACCCTCAGGGGTTTGTCCTTGCTTTAGTCATTGATCCACCCAAGTTTACAAACCAGTTCCTTTAGGATGCAGAAAGGACTTTTGAGGTTAAAGAGGCAGTTATCTGTTTATTTGCCATTGAGGTTTTATGGGACATAGGCACAGACCTAGGCTCTGGACTTTTCAAGACCAGCTCCTGGATTCTGGTGAAGGTTTCATTCTGAAGAGCAGGTGCTCAGCCTGCTGTCTGAGTTGCATGTAGATACAGATCCTTCTCACAACTGCCTGAGTGCAGGAAGAATTTTGTCTTCTGGGATTATGCAGCCTTCAGTTTCAAATGGGCTTGATGTGACCACCTAGTCTGACCACCTATACTTCAGGCTTATAGAGTAAGCCTGAAGGTCATGAAAATAGTATAAATGAGTTTAAAAAACCCATAAGACTGAAAGTGAAATTCATTGGGTTTTGACTGTGCTTATTTTGTGGATCTTTGCTTCCTCTTTAATCTCTTCAAAAGAGATTAAACTTCCTCACTTGCTTAATACTGGGTTAAACATTACACACTCCATTGGCTCCAGCTAAATGTGTCCCCAGTTACATGGGACTTCTAGTAATAAAACTTGAGTTAAGTAGTACTCATTAGAGTAAATCAGATAGCCCAGTAAAGTGGCCTTCAGCTGAAGTTAGGTGCAGTCATGGCCCTCAGGGCATGTGGCTTGTTGCTTACAGCCTTGCATGTTTCTTTCTATAAGTGTCATTTTCAAAATGAAAAATGTGTTTCTATTGATTTTTTTTTTTTTTGCCATGGATCCTTTCAATCCATAATAAAGAATCTCAAGTTCTCTTTGAAGCCTTTGTGAGGGAATTCTATTTTTACTGGGAATTTAGAAAGAGAAATAAATGGGAAAACAGGGAGAGTTACTGTGTTTCTTCTTGTTCATCAAAATCTCACCTTGTTTGAACTCAGCAGTCAGAGTATACTTAAGCATCAGGGAAGCAGAAAGTGTTCAAGTTTGTGGAATAATAGCCTTAAAAAATTCACAGAGTGCTAAATATTGGATGATTAGCTGAATGAAATTTCCAGACCTAGAATGTGGAAAGACTATTCAAACTTCCCAAAGGAAACAGAGCTGGCACAGCTATACTGTCTTTCTAAGCTGCCTATCCTTCCTCCCCAGGTGTAATTTTTGAGCCCACCAGTCACTTGAGCAGATCTGATGAAAGCACAGGGTTTCAAAAGGCATGGAGTTGTTCCAAGTGTTGTGCAGGTGGTTAGTCAGAGGGGAGGAACAAAGAGGCTCTACAGGAGTACAGCAGCTTCCCCATGCAGCACACAGGGCTCAAACATGCTCAAACACAGGGCAGGTGCTGCCTGCAGCTCACCAGCTGGGGAGCAGAATGAGGTGGGGGGATGTGGAGAGTTCTGGCTCGTGTGGGGAGACTTCAGGGGGTCACTGTGGCAGGAGACCACAGGCTGGAGGTGGAATGCTGCAACCAAGAGGTCACTGGGACTGCAGAGAATCAACCAGCACAAAACCAGCATTGTTAATCTTGTTGGGAATGGGACAATTTGTCAATCCTGTGTGAATGGAGAGGGGGAATGAATCTGTTTACATTTCTATGGACAGTTTCAATGTGTAGTTCAACATTCAAGAATGCAAAATAATACTTGAAGCCTTCCTACAGGGCTCAGAGACTACAGTCCCTTCCCCGGTTCTGCTAATAAAGTGCCTGAGGAAGAAACAAGGCTGAACAGAACAGGCAGGGCTGGGAAGGCACAACCAGGTCTACACAGGGGGCACCCCAGGAAGGCCTGGGCACTACAGCTGTCCTGCATCTCAGTGTGATGCTCCTGGGGCACCACCTGTGCCATGCTGGCCCCATGGCTGCCCCAGAGCTGTCAGCTGGTTACAGGGGCCACCTGGTCCTCCAGTCAGGACCTGTAACTGCCTCAGGATTTTAAAATAATCTCTTTTCTTGTTTGTTTGTTTGTGTGTTTTTTGGTTTTTTGTAGGTTTTTT
>NW_008688639.1:23793-31415 GCF_000695815.1 Acanthisitta chloris | reverse complement strand
CAGGAACAAGATGTCTTCCTGTTACAGCTGCTCCTGCACAAACTCTGCCTGGTGATGTTTTGCTTGTCATCTTCCTTGTGAGGATTGTGAGAAGGAATCCAAAAATACCAAGTGAGTTCTGCTTTAAGGGATAACCTCTGATATATCTCCTTTTGCATCAGAAATGTGCAAATAGAAAATGACAGCATTATTTCCCTTTTCTTCTTTTCTTGCTGCAGTATGGTTTCTCCCCTGCCTGGCATACTGATTTGCTGGAGAATCCAGGTAGCAATTTGGTGGAGAAAAAAAATCATTAAGTACAAGCAGGCCTTGCTTAGCACTATATCATGACTAGATTCCTACTAGCACTAGATTTTGTTCCTCTTCCCACCCCATACTCAAAGCATTTCATGTGTAAAATAGCATCACATTTAAACAGTGTTGCTTTCTCTTTGCAACCTTTAGCCAAGGAGAATGACTGAAATATAGCTCACAGATAATCTCATAGATGTATTGGAGATCTTCCTTGTCCTTGTGTACGTGACACACTTCTTAGTGCATTTTTGCATACATCAGACAGCATGTCACAGTGCCAGGATATGCTGCTTGCAAGGCCTTTTTTTTTTAATTTAGACTGAAATTTGCATAGAGCTTTATTGCTCCTGCCAAGCCTTGAAATCATCAGGAGAGTCGCCTAGAAATTATGAGTAAAGTTAAAATTGTTGTTGTGCTCTTTTGTGTTCGTGCTCTTATTTCTGAGCCTAGGAGATGCAGCCAAGCTTGCCTCTGCTGTGAACTTTTTTAAAACGTGCCATTCAGACAGAATTATAAAATGTTTGGGGAAGGAGCCAAGGAAAATGGTAGATTTAACACAGAACCCCAGAAGTTAATTAATCCATAAGGATGTTGAAATCTCCTTGTAGGAGAGATTTTAGTGCTTTTAGAAGATGATGTTGGTGATGCAGACCCTAACTCATGGTTCACCTATCCCAGAGTGCTGTTTCTGACAATGTCCATAGGTGAAGACCTATGGAGGAGTCTGAGGCAGACAAGTATGTGTGATACTTGGTGTTCTCTCAGCCTCCACCTTTTTGAACTCAGAGACCACATTGCTAGATATGGTCCCTAGGTAGTTCCCTTCTGTGAGAATAGGTCCAGCCTACCCTTGAAGTCACTAAAGCTTGAATCATCTACAAAGTCCTTTGTTGAAGAGCTCCTGCTGCCATTTTTGCTGTTGTTTTGTCTTCTACATGCTTCAGCAGATGTTCTCCTACTGCTGGTACTGTTAGAGAAGCAGATGACCTGTCTTTTCGCAGACTTTTTTTGTATAGTCAGAAGTCACCTCTTTCACAGACTGATGTGTCCTACCTCACTGATTTGTTCCTTGTACAGCAGCTTGCTCTACCTTTGATCTTTTCTCCTGCCTTTCCCTGAACATTTGCCAGTTCTGCTATTAACCTTTTGAAGGATATTCTTGCTCATTCACATATGATTCCTCTGCAATTCTTCATGGTTGGTGCTAGTCCTTACTATTCTGAAGAACTTTATATTCTTGATAAGTTTTCCCAATTCCCCTTTTCTAAATTGCCTGTAAAATACACTGAACAGCACAGACCCCTCTTGAACTGTTGTTTACTCTTCACTGAGAAAATGCTGCTACAGCATTTCCCAACTGTGCCAGGACCTTCCATGGATGTTTGATTTCTTCTAACACTTTGACAGACATTTTTGAAAATCAAGCCAGTCAGTGTCAACCAAACCACCCTTATCTTCAGGTTTGTGGATCCCTTTGTAGATCTCCAGGGAGAGCAAGACAGACCTTCTCATTATACAAGGCATACTGACTCTTCCTGCTGTGATCATCCCAAGCAGCTTGTGCTTCTCCAGATGTCCACTAATTTTAGTGTCTATTACAACTCCCCCTAATTTTCCTGACTCAAAGGTGAGGCTACCTTTCCTATATATATCTTCTGGTGATTTTCTAAAAATTGGTATCACTGCACCCATATCCATAACTGAATGTTGCAGTGCATCCTGAAGTTGAACAGATGGTCTCCAGGAGCTCAGCACTCTGCTGGTGTCCTGGCCCCTTCTCTGGCCAGTGGATGGGACACATCACACTGTTCTCAAGTGAAAAACTGTGTTCTCAGAGAGAAAGGTTTTACAAGCACATTGTGCAGCATCTTTTATCTTAAAGCAGAGACAAGTAACATAGGCTTGGTGCTCAAATGGGAGGGGGATATTCAGTCCCTGCTGTGCCACATCTTAGTCTCTCTCTGCTTCTCTCCCTGCATGTGTCTGTGGGTGTAGTGGTATTTTCCAAGCTCACAGGATTAGGGTTGGATAAATAGACTGCAGATAGGAGAACCAAACCTTATTTACTACTGGAATCGGTGCCATAGTAGAGCCAAAAATAAGTAGGTGAGTGTACGTACAGCACCAGTGAAGTGTCGCTAACCTTGTGTGACAGAGTAAGGGCTACTGTGCAAGGAATGTGTTGCAGGGAGAGAGTGGGAAAGCCCTGGCTGAACACAGCAGGGTCAACCTCTCCTCATGGAAAAGGTGCTGGGTTTCCTTGTCAAAACATTGCCTTAGGCAGGACTTTTCAAATGGAGAATTTTTTGTTTGACCTGCCCCTTTGTGTGCGATGTTTTGGGCCCTGCTTAGGTATGTACATCTAGATCTTCAGATATGTTGGTGATCAAATGGAATTTCTTCATGGTCTGGAGGTGAAGCTAGGATGGCAGAAAGGGCCAGGCCTCATGAAGCACAGAGCAGCAGGAAGGGACTGTCACAGAGGGGTACGTTGGCCACAAGTCTGCAAAGAGTAGTTGAAACTGTCTGGAGTACATTTATTCCTTATGTTGCACTGCACCTGTAATTGAAACTTCCACATGGAAATTACTTTCAGTGGGTAGTGATCTGCAGAACAAAATAAAATGTTATACTCAGTATTATGAAAGATATCTTAGGCTGTGTGAGGTGCATTGAAGTGTGTGCTCTCCATGCTTTATGGATTGTGCATTAGTCCAGCCACACCTAACAGAGGCATTTGCATGAGTAATTAACTGCCATTTCCTGCAAATCAGATTACTTGGAATTAGAATTTAAAATTACGTTCCAACTACTGAACCACGCTTGTTAGTGAGAGAGAGACAGCAATGTTTTTACTGTGCTGCATTTAGAAAGGGGCAGAGAGAGGCTCTTAACTCTTTCAAGAGAGCAATTATTTCTGAGAAGCACAGTGTGTCCAGGGATCCCAACCTTATTTGCTTTACATTGCTAACAACCACTGAATCTGATGATGCTGTCCTCACAAGTGAGATAAATTAATTTGCTTCTTAAACATTATGAGTACAAGAAAAAAATGTTCTTTATTAGTGTCACATTTCAATGATAGTTGTATGGGCTTCTGTACAAAGTTGATTTTTGTTTTTAAAGTATCCAGCAAGGTTGTGCAGAGCCTTGTCATGATAGGCTATGTAACTGTATGTGCAGATGTGAATATAGTTCTAAATGAAGATGTCCCCATTATCACTTACAGAATCAATTTAAATTGCCAATGGAAATGTTCCACTAATATTAGATAATAGTATTTCTTAAAAATATTCTCTGAAAATGTACAGCCCCTGAACTTCCTCATGTCTTTTGTGAGACAATGATCAAAGAGATTATCTATCTGTCTACCTAAAACACAATTAAATAACAAAAGGGATTGTGTAAAGCTGATGAAGCTAGGACATCATATTTTAAAGTTGTGCTTTGGGGACTTTGGCTGGTATTCCACATCAATGTATCAAAGAAAATACATGTATTCATGTTTCTTAGTTTCCTGTAAACCAGATCTTGCATGTAACTTAAATGACTTCCTGGCTATCTAGTGTGATTTCACAGTCAAAGCCTTACTAGGAATGTCTGCTTGAAGAACACAATGTCCTGTTAGCCATTAATAGGAGTCAATGAATCCTCATTGTTTCAGTGACCAGGGAATATTTGATGTTCAAGATCATAAAATATAAGAATAGACATTAATTTTGCTATCTGCTGCCTAGAAAAGGAATGGATTTGGTTAAAAAGAATAGCAAAAGTACAGCTTGTTTTTCTGTATTATATAAAAGCATAATGACATTGTGTAGCTAACTTGAACTGACAAGAGCAATGAAATGTAAGGTTAAAACTCTTACTACCTTCAATCTTGCTGAGACTGGAGGTACTGCAATGCACTAAGCAATAATACTATGGAAATAATGAGATCAAAATAATTGTAAACCAGGGGGATGGAAAAAGGAGAGCTTGACTCATTTCTTGTCATATTTATTGGCAGACTGTTAGAATAATCATAGAATAATCCCTTCTGAAACCAATAGAGGTCCCCAAATTAACAGCAACAAGAGAATTTGCCTTAAATTTGTCTCATCTCACTCTGAATGTTGCCTTTAATTTACCCTGTCGAGTTAGGGGATGGGTTTAATGGGGGACTGATGATAAGAGAGACACCTCATTAGTGCTGTCTTCTTTCTTTTGCACAGGGGAGATCTTCTGCCAGATGGTGCTGCTCCAGGGAACCAGCAGTGCTTTCTGGAGGTGTCTGTGGTATGGGAGGTGACTGCTCAAGGTGAGCTCATCTGCCATCACCCAGACAACTTGGATTAGGACTTCACTGACTCTTATATCCTGATTTTAAGAGAAGGCAATATTTGTGCTGTTAAAGAGTATTTGGATGTGTGATGGAGGCTGAAAAAGAAAATGTGTTATAAAGTTGGACCTCAAAGAATAAAAGGAGCGGGAAGAGGCAGGGCATTGAAGTGAGAGGAAGATGAAGAAGCAGGATAGTATGGGCAGACAGAGCAGATGAACAGGCAGAGAGTAAATGAGTGGAGCTGCTTGCTGCCCAGCAGCTCCCAGAAGGCAACATTGGAGAAACTTGTCTCTGTGAGGCCAAACTTACTGCCTCTCCCTGGGCTATGGCTGCTCTTGTCAGCTTGAGTCAGCATGTTGTCAGAGTATCCCCAGGAAGGTTTGATACAAGTGTAATGAACAGTGCAGAAAAGAAACCTTTTCTTATGCCACCTACTAGCACAAGAAGCTCATCAACAAAAGGGTCATGGTAATTCAAGCCTTGCCTTCTGAAGGAAAGGCTGACATATTTTCAGAGATCACAGCGATCTGCAGGAACCACTGCCATGAAAGGTCCTGGTTTCAAAGGAGATGAAGATTTAGCATCATCTGAGGCATTTTGTGTCACCATTGCCAGGATGCTGGAACAGCTGAACCGTTGCTTGGATCTGTCTGTTCAGAGGCTCGTCACACAGCTTTGCTGGACAATTAGCTCCCTGAATCTTCTCTAATAGGAATAATGCCAGGCAGAAAACAGAACAGTGCTGTGCAATATGTTTAGACAGTTAAATGGTTAACAGCAGAGCTCCTGTTGTGATTCAGTCATGCCAGTAGCATAATGCCAGCTCCTGTCCTCATCTGACACTTTCATGCTGCTCGGAAGGAACCGCTGGGGAAATATGCATTCACAGATTGTTAGTTGTATAGCCACATCCCTCAGAGCCTTGTATAATAAGGCATCGGCTGAGGAAGGGGAAATAACCAAGTGCTGGTCACATACTACCTCTATTTTTGCTATCAGCACAACCTCAAAGGCAGCTGATACTGCGTGGGAGGTAAAGCTACTCAGAGGTCACCTCAATTAACATGGGGCTCGGGCAGGGTCCCTGCCTGGTTTCATAGATAAAGCTCTGTTACTTTTTCATTCACTGAGACGAACCTGACTAAAATGAGCAATTAGGTTCTTAAGCTGCAAAAATCCACTGACCAACCTCTAAAGCAGGATCCTCTGTGTATGTATGTGTATGTGATGGCAAAACATGTTACACAGACTCCCCCACAGTTAGCAGGGGCAGGGGGAATCCATAGCACAGAGAAAGCAGTGTATAGGTCCTAATTATTTTTTAATTTTGGAGTGAAATCATGCAGAAAAGCAAACTGTTGCAGTCAATATTGAAAAATGAGCTTACTTATCTTTTTGGACACAGAAGATGCTCCAGCATTGATTAGTTGTAGTGGACTGCAGGGCACTGATTGCAAGGAAAGATATGATTGATCACTGGTAGGAAGACACTTGGTATTGGGGCAGCACCTTGGCAACCTTTAAAGGAGCATCAGCCATGCATGAAGAGCTGTCCCAAGCTGAACTCCATGTGTGGTAAACAGGGACTCTGTTCTGCTGGAACATCAGGGAGGGCAGTCGCCTGTCCTGCTACTTTACTGGTGACGAGGCAAGGTGAGGGTAAAGATGCTGACAGAATGCCTGTATCACTGAGTTCACTCAGTCATGGTGCACGTCGTATTTTTTAGAAATATCCATTCATAAATTTTTAAGTAAAATAACTTCACCGCGGGTGGTGAGCAATTGTATTGTACATCACTGATTTTGGTTTCTTTTCATTATCTATTGGCATTGTAGCTCATTCATGCTCAGTATATACGGTGGGAGGAAGAAGGAGGAAGGGGGGACATCTGGAGTGATGGCATCTGTCTTCCCAAGGAACCGTTACGTGTGATGGGCCCTGCTCTCCTGGAGATGGCTAAACACCTCCTGTCTTCGGGAAGCAGTGAATTAATTCCTTGTTTTGCTTTGCTTGTGTGTGCAGCTTTTGCTTTCTCTATTAAACTGTCTTTATCTCAACCCATGAGTTTTTGTAGCTTTTACCCTTCTAATTCGCTCCCCCATCCTGTTGGTGGGGGAGTGAGTGAGAGGCTGTGTGGTTCTTGGCTGCTGCTGGGGTTAAACCACGACAGGAGTCTAAGTTTCCTGTGCCTCATACCAATGACTACAGTCATACCTGTGCTGAGGCAGCATGTGGTCCTCCAGATCTTTCATATAACACTGAACATTATTTCCCTTTGCTATCTTGTCCTCTGGTGTCAAAGACCACATTCCTGTTTTAGAAGGAATGAAAGAATATTTTTCTTTTATTCAGAAAGTAGATCTAAAATGGATGTCATGGACTGAGATTTTATATGGTTTTAGTGAGACAATAAAGGGAAGAGTTTCACAGTGGGATGCAAAGTGGATTTTCCCTATGTAATTAGTCTGTGGTTTTTGAAGAATTTGGATCCCAAAGATCCTGAGGAAAAAAATTCAGGCAACTCCTTTTCCAAGCTCTATGCTTAAATCAGACCTAAGCTCACTGGAGAAACCATATGTAAAGTCCACTGGCTGGTGGAATAGCAAACTTCAAACAGTTTAATTGTCCCACATAGTTGTATTTTTCAAACAGACCAGTTTCATTTCAGGGAGCAACTGTCTGCAAAGAAGTGTTAGCTGAGTAAAGTGAACTGTTTGAACAGTGCTGGCATTTTGAACTAAGTGTCATTGTGGGAAAGGCTGCTTTTTTTTCTGGACTAGCCAGGCAAAGCTGCAGTTTCTTTCTCTAGGAGGGAAGATGGTGAATATTAATCACCCCTTGGCAACCTGTCAGGTGGCAGACTGCAACCCGAGAGGAGTGATTTGCTGATTATCTGATGTGACAGGTTATGAAATAAATATTTACACATAGTGTAAAAGTAGCCGTAGACTTGGGCAAGAGATCTGCATCTCCTGAAGTCTTAGATCAGTGATTTGGGGGGGA
>NW_008688639.1:11890-23765 GCF_000695815.1 Acanthisitta chloris | reverse complement strand
GGGAAAATAGTGAAAATATCTTTGTCAGGTTCTTCATGTGGTCCTTTAAATTCTCTGTGTTCTTGGGATTTCTCTCTAAAAGAGTGACTCAAGGTGGGAATGAGATCTGTAATTCTGGGTCCCTTGGCATGTGACTTTCCAGCCTCAGGGCCCCTGTGGACCATGCTGATCTGATCACCCAGCTATCCCACCCTCCCTGGGTACCAAGATATTTGACACTATCAGACACTCTAAAAATGTCTCTTGCAGTGTCTGTCTCTGGTTTACCTGAGAGCTGGGTCAGCATATGTACTCTCCTGCACTTTGTGCATTGAATGGGCATTTACTTCCCATCTTCCCTTTGCAAGCAACAAGTGCTGCAGCAAGGGAGAGAGAAATACTGGAATGGCATCATCCTTGATGCAGCTGAACCAGAGTCACATTGACAGTTAATGCTTGCCCACTGATGCTACTACCAGAAAGGAGGAAGGGTTTCACTTGGAGGTAATTCTAGGGGGCTGAAAAGTCCCCCTAGGGAGGACAAAGAAGGGGAGATGCTTACAGTTAGGCTGGGTGAGGAGCCTGTGTGGCCAATCCACTGTCCAAGCAACACTGTAGACAGCAAGGTGACCCCTGTGAGGGAACAAAGTTGGAGAGGAATTGGAGGGAAGGATGGACAGACCCATCACAACGAAGAGAGGAGGCTGTGGATGTCCTTGGCAGTAAGGAGAGGGCTTCAGCCTTGTGGTAGATTTCTTCAGGAGGCTGGGAGATGAAACTCATTCAAAGCATGTAAAGATGAAAAAAAAAATTCTAAACAACCAACCCCCCAAAAAAGCAAACTCTTTGAACTTGCTGTTTATGATTACATAGGAATTCAAGGCTTCCTTCATGTTCATAGCTAGAAACTGTTTTCCTAGATGAAGTTTTTAGAGGCTCAGATGTAATCAGCTAAGAAACTCTTCAAATAAGCTAAGCCATGTTTTGATTTGGTGCAAGTAAGAACCGAAGTAATAGGAATAGCTATTCCCAGAATAGCTGAGGCTTTGAAATGCTGATTTAAAATGCTCCATGCTGCCATTCAGCTGTCCTGTCATAACAGTATGGAATGAAAGATAATTTCCCTCTCTGTGAACATACAAAACAAATAAAAAGTATATTAGCAACGGGAAATAAAAATTCACCTCTGAGACTAAAGGAGGGGTAATCTTTGTCCTCTTTTATCTTTTATTTTATATTTTTATTCTTTTTTTAATCTCTGTATTTCTCATTTGCATCAAAAAGACAATAACTTTCTTACATCAGCTACAAAGGGCATCCAGTTATCATTTCTCTACTGCTGTTAGCTGACTTCATATCATGACTTGAAAAGTCTGATCATGTGGGCCACAGCTATAAATTTGCTATAAACACTCATTCTCCTGCATCGTCAACTGATGGGGAGAGAGATCTGGGATGATGTCTGTGCTGCATGATAACTATGTAGCTCTGATTATGGAGCTGGTTTAGGTCTACCTATACATATGCTTCAGTCCCACACATCAGGCAGTATGGTCATACAGAATCTGCCTTTTGAATTTCTGTCTCTATATTTTGCCCTTGCTTTCCCCTCTTTGGCCCAATATGCTGAGAATTAGTTTGCTGTGACAGTCTATCTGGAAGAGGCCACTTTTACCTTGCAGGCTATTGGGTTGGGACCATTGCTGCCCTTCCTTCCTGTTCTCTAAATACCCCTACCCTGAAGAGGTTATAACAGTCTGTATTAGGCTGTGTGCTCCCACCTACCATGAGGCTATTCAGAAATGGCCCTTACTTTTCTCCATGGGCTTGTATCAAAGGTAGCTCAGAGAATAAAACAGATTTGAACATAGCATGTTATGAGTCTATGCCTAAAAGTGACTATGGAAAATTAGTATTTTGTCTTTATGTATTTATGTATCTCCATATTTGGGAAAAAAAGCTTTCAGGGTCTGTGTTTTTCCTGATGCTCGGTGGTTTTCATGTAAATTCAGTGATATTTTCAGGATCTTTGTTTAGAGAGCTGAAAGTTTTAGCGAGTTTCTGAAAACTCACCCATGCAGCTTTACTTCAAAGAGTAGCACTACTAATGTATATCAGTTTCTTGCCATGGTAAACTAACTCATATAGGTTCATGGTGGTAACACTAATACAGTAACTGCAAATTGCTCCTTCTGGTATGAATCTGGGGGGTAAATTAGACTCTGGGTTAAAGTTATTTTCTGAAATCAGAAATATTTTTAGGACCACTATTGTCCTGTTGAGCTCGAGTAATGGTTTATGTGATACCACAGATCCTAATGCATTATTCTATTTAGAAAGATATTAATGAATGATGTTGTCTGTAGCTAGGTTATTTATTCTGCTTGTAGTACATAAAAACTGGGGCTTGCAACTGAAGGGCAGTGTACTGAGGACAAATGGAAAGAATTGCTCTGTTGCATGGTGCACTGTTGTCTCGTGCTTTCGTTGCTATGGGATGTAATTGTATTACCCACTGTACTGTTAGATTTCAAAAGGGTAGTTCATAAGCACTAATAACATTTGTGGCAATCTGAGCTAAGTTAATGAAAAAGATAATCAAATCTAATGCTACAGGGCAAGATATCAGATATCTCCGGGGGTCATAAAGAGATCATACAGCTGACTTGAGGTAAGGAGTGGTTGTATGTGTGAATGCAGAAGAGGCAAGAGGCAGCAGAAAAGTGAGGGTCACCTTGCCCTGAAGCACTGTGTGCTGGTCACTGGCAGAGGCAGGAGGGGATGTGCTAGTTTTATCACAGAGATGGAGACACTTATTAAGCTAATGATATTTTTAGTAATGCCAATACTCAATGTATAAGTTTCAGCTGATCCCAGACATTTGTCTTTATGCATTGATTGGGAAACTGGATTAGGTATTTAATGTATACTTCTGCCTTACCCATAGCAGGTGTATGCTGAGTTGGGAGCTGACCACAGATTGCATTGAAATAGACTTTAGGGTGGTTTTTTTAAAAAAATACCAATTCCAGTATGAAGCTCACTTCTGAAGCCAATATAGTATTTTATTGCCTCTCTAGGCAATACTCAGTGGTGACTTTTTCCTGCTTCTAACTATAAACACAGTGAGATTTTTGTGGGGACCCTTTCACTGCCACATATTGGTGTATCACTTGAGGGTCCCTACAGTGGCTTATGGACTGACTAGTAGCAGAACTAGTGAACGTGTTCCTTGTAGGTTTGTAACTGATAATGTTCAGCAAGAGACACAATGGGAATTGTAGCCAGCACCCAAAAGCATGTTTTCTCTCACAGACTTGTGGTATATTTATTGCAAGTACCTCCTTCATCCTACTCTGCACTTTTGTATGTTCCTCTAGCATTCTTCTATTTCTGCTGCTGCTGTCTTTCACACAGATCTACTTTTGACTACAGTAAGACTTTTCATACCAAGTCCTAGCCATTTGAGGCCATCAAGCACTATAGCTTGTGTATGTACATGGCCAAGGGCAGATGATTAGGAAAAGCAAGAGGGCTAAGGACTGCAAGAAAGGGTCCCTCCCTCTGTATATCTTCCTAAATTAGGTGTTTTAGCTACTATATCATGTATTTGACAGTTAATCCAATCTGAATAGATATATTGGATCCCTTTTTGAATGTCTAGATATTATTAGTTTTCTATAACATCCCATAAGAAGTCTTGAGAGTTCTCCAATAAAGTACTGATAGAAAAAGATAGGAAAGACTGGATGTTGTTGCTTTTGGTTCTGTCCAGCCATTCACAATCTACTACCTCTGTCACATTCACCCATTGATTATTCATTGATAATTTGTGCATTTGGAGTCTGTCCTACTATTTACATCTTTTGTGTAACCCTTCTGTTAGACACAATATGCATGTAAGAACTCACCAAGAGTTTTGCCCCGGTCTTGACATGAGATGATCTCATATGCTGAGGTCATGGGGGAGCAACAGGAAGAACCAGTAGAGAACATACAAAGCAAAGACAGAGCTGCATAGCTTAGAGCTCACACCTGAGTGCTGAAAGGCAGCTTTGTGCTCATGCACTGCATCTATGTTAGGATGCTAAAACATGAGAAGTTGGCACCACCACTCTCAGCAGCAGAGTGAGATTAGTGAACATGAGTTTAGTGCAGAGCTAATCTGGTACAATCTTAGGTGCGTTTTAAACACTGTTAAAAGATACTGAACATCATACTAAAAGCTTCTGGACCAAAAGTTCTTTCTTTAGTGTTTCCTATTATGTTCTATGAATAATTATTGTACTGAAGAAAAGAATTGTACTCAAGTATCAAATATAGCCCCTTATTTTTTTTCAAAGTAAAAATATATCATGAGCACATGCCATTTTGTCGTGGTTTAGGAGTGGTATTCTGCAATTTAATGTTGCCAACGAAACTCCCCAGACCACATACCACTCACTCACTTCCCACCCCCCCTGCTGCAGGATGGAGGGAATCTGAGGCACAAAAGGTAAAGATCACAGGTTGAGATAAGAACAATTTACTAAGAAAACAGCAATGAAGTAAGAAAACTGACAGTAACAACTGTATTAATAATAGAGTGTACGAGACAGATGAATGACTCGTACGCTACCCAGCACTGCCCCAACACACACACAAATCCAACTGGAACAAAGGCTACCCTCCAGCCCCTCTGCATGTAAGGTGGTATAGAATTACCCCAGGGTCCTAGTGTGCCCTTCGTGGCTGCTGCAAAAGTTAACCCTGTCATGGCCAGAACCAGAACACATTTTTAGGCTACAAATGCCCCTGTAATCTACAATGATGCATGTGCCCATCATGTGGCAGTCATGCAACAATCATCACATGACATGTAAGGGGTTCACAAGGCCAGGTTTTCTTAGTGGGGGGACTACAGAGGGGACTTCTCTGAGAAGCTGCTAGCAACTTCTCCATGTCCAACAGAGCCAATGCCAGCCAGCTTCAGGATGGACCTGGACAAGGAGTAGTAGTAATGCCTCTGGGATAACATGTTTGAAAAGGGAAAAAAAAAGTTATTGCACAGAATTAATTGCAGCCAGGGATGAAGAGGAGTGAAAATATATGAGAGGAAGAACTATGCAGACACCCAGGTCAACGGAGAAGGAGGGGGAGGAGGTTCTCCAGGCACTAGTGCTGAGATTCCCCTGCAATCCATGATGAATACCATGGTGAAGCAGGTTGTTCCCCTGCAGCCCATGGAGGTCAATGGGAGTGCAGAGCTCTACCTACAGCCCATGGAGGAGACTCATGCTGGAGCAGGTGGATGCCTAAAAAGAAGGCTATGAAGCTGTGGGAAGCCTGTGCTGGAGCAGACTCTTGGCAGGGATCTGCAGACCCATGGAGGGAGGAGCCTATGCTGGAGCAGGTTTGTTGGTAGGACTTGTGATCCTGTGGGTGACCCATGCTGGAGCAGGCTGTTCCTGAGGGACAGCACTCCATGGAAAGGGACCCATGCTGGAGCAGTTCATGAAGAACTGTAGCCCCGGGGAACCACTCATGTTGGAGAAATTTGTGGAGAGCTGTCTCCTGTGGGAGGAACCCCACAATGAAGTAGGGGAAGGACTCCTCTCCCTGAGCAGTGGTAGAAATAACCTGTGAAGAACTGACTGCAATCCCCATTCTCTGTCTCCCTGCACTTCTAGGGGAGAGGAAGTAGAGCCTGGGAAGGAGGGGTGGGGGGCAGGAATTGTTTTTAAGATTCGTTTTCATTCTCATTATCCTGCTCTGATTTTGATTGGTAATAGATTCAATTAATTTCTCCAGGTTGAGTCTGTTTTGCCTATGATGGTAATCAGTTTGTAATCTCTCCCTGTCCTTATCTTCACTCATGAACCTTTTGTTATATCTTCTCTCCTCTGTCTACTTGTGAAGGAAGTGATAGAGTGGCTTTGGGGGGCACCAGCAGGGTCAACCCACTGCAGACAGTCATGCACCCATTGTCGCATGACAGATGTGCAACTGCTGCAAGATTGTTGGGTGATTGTCATGTGACTGCCATGTGCTTGTCCCATGATAGACGTGTGCTGGGTGTGTGCTCATCACGCATTTTTGCTTTGAGAAAAAACAAAGGGCTATATTTCATACTTGAGTACATTTTGTTTTCTTTTCAGAACAAGAACAACTACACACAGAATTTAATGGCAAATATTAAAGAAAGATTTTTTGGCCTGAAAGCTTTTAGCATGATGGGCTGTAGCTCTTGAGAGTGTTTATATGGTTTTCATGCAGTAAGACTTGAGTACTTTGATGTTCTCACTAGCTGTGTTTCTATCAAAATATTCTAACTCCTTTCCACATTTATCAGAAAAGCTTCATTAATTGCTAGGAGTAGAGAGATTTGTAATGTTTCTCCTGACTTTTTTGAGACTCAGAAAAGCAAAATCCCCCAAAATCCAACTGCTAGGCTTTAGGGTTTACAGTAGAACAGAAGAAATAATGGTAATAAATATCTTGAACTTGTCATTATAATATCAATCACATTTCTATAAAGTTTGGATTGGAAAAAATGTAGCAGAAAAACTGATTGAAATCTACCAGACAAAAATTTACTGCTTCCACACAGTTCCTCAAGGCCTCACTGTGTTTATATTTTGAATGTGTACAGTATGGAGATATTGAAACTAAATGAGGTTTTAATAAAACAAGATAGTATGGGGTTTCTGTGGGGCTGAAGTTCAAGCTAGCAATCTTCAATATGTAACACCAAATAGATTTTGCTTAAGTTATGCCAAAGGGACTTTTATTTAGCTTTCTTTCTTTCTTTGTTCTGCAAAAAAAAAAAAATTAATCTCACTTCTAACGAAGTCAAAGTTACTCCAGAAGAGTGAGTGACTGCAAAGTTCCTAGCATTGCAAGTAGAGGTAGTTATTTTAAACAACACCATTCAGCCTTCTGTATTGCTTCTCTCTCTTTCAACACAGACCTGTCTCTCCATAGGATGCATTATCAACTGCAAAACATCCAGATCCTAATTTATGTGTATGTGAATATTCAAGGTTATTATATTCCCTGTGGGAGAAACAGCACCATTCAGACCATATGCCTTTTCCCTTCCTTGCCACAGAGTAGGCTGTTTAAAATGTGTCTGGTTCCTGAAAATTGCAGATTCCTTCTCTACTCACATGAATGAATTTAATGTTTCTAATTGGGATTAGGTGTAGTACCTCTCTCTATAACTGGATGGCCAGCAGGCAGGACAAATAAGTTTAAATATCTACTCTAAATCAAGGAGAGAGGATAAATTTAAATCTTGTTTTTCTCCCCACGTGTCCTTTCTATTACATTACAGTGTATGGGTTTGGCAGACCAAGATCAATGACCCAAGCAGGTGTCCCAGGTCACAGATTGAGTGGAGAGTAGAGAAGACAAGATTTATAGCTTGGGTTTTCAAGCAAGTTGCCTTCTTAGCCAGAGGTGGGTTCCAGTTTATTGCCAACCTTACTGGATTAGATTAGAAACCTAAGCACAACTTTTGCATGGCCTCTTTATTTCACCTCTGATAGACTTGTGCAGACACTTGGCTGGTTGTGGGCAAACCCTTCTTACACAGATCTCATACATTGCCTGGAAGCATCAGGACCCATAGGCACCAGAGGCCAGTGTGTTGGAGCAGGATGCATTGCAACAGCAGTGAGGTATTTTATTCTTTATCCAAGCTAGGCAGCTGAAAAAGTCCAACCTGAGCACAAGTTATGAGACAGTTTCATTTTGCCTCTGAGCATGTCTGAACAATATGTGCACAGCTGAGCAAATTGCTTGACCTTGTCCTTTCAATACAAGGGGCTTGTATGAGAAGGGGGTACATGACTGGACTGTCATGTGTGGCCAACCAGTGTGGCCACACATTTTTCTTTCTGTGCAGCAACCCAGACACAACACCTGTGCTTCAGAAGACAGACCAAACCTCAAGGCAGCTGAAGCATTGGAAGTTGGGGAGTGTTTGAAGTGACAAATGGAACCAGTAAGGGTGTGCCCAGTGCTGCAAAACCAGTGGGGTGAGAGATGTGAATAGTAGGATATGGACTAAGAACCTGTCAGGAAGGATGAAACCCGTGCATACCCCAACTTATCTCTCTCCTGTGTTTCCTGGTTTTCACATTGAGGAAACTGGGAGTGCGTGATGCCTCCCAGCAGATGCCAGTTGCAGTGTATGGTGGGCTGGGGCCCTGGGACTCACCATCACCTGAAATGCTTACAGCCATGACTGTCCCCATTTATTTTGAATGGGCTTATCCAAAATACAGATTAACATGCCATGGATTCTGGGATTTCAGAACTGGTCCTGTATATCATGAGATAAGGCTT
This sequence comes from Acanthisitta chloris, assembly GCF_000695815.1. NCBI lineage: Eukaryota > Metazoa > Chordata > Aves > Passeriformes > Acanthisittidae > Acanthisitta > Acanthisitta chloris. The sequence goes on along the minus strand of NW_008688639.1, from coordinate 15,455 downwards.
GGCAGGGCTGGTGCTTAGACAGTGCTAAAATGGGCTGATGAGTGCTGGTGACTACATGTGGTCAGTACCCCTGTACCCTGCTCTCCAGCACACTCATCAGGACCCACTGCCATCTGACATTTCATTATCCAGTATGTCCCAATAGTCCCAGATAAAGAGATGAATTAAGTGCTGCTGTGCTGATTCAGCTCCCAGGCAGCTGACTGAGGTAAAAAAATGGTTAAGCATTTAGACATTGACTGTTATTGGATTAAACCAGGATCCTATTGGTTTTTAATCTTTGATAAGAAGCTGAGACATAGCTTTAAAATTCACTGCAGCCCTCAAATATTTTTTTACTTTGATTCCCTGAATTCTTCTTTTTAGTTCCCCCAGAATATCCAGGATGAATACAGGCTTCTGTGAATCATCTCATTCATGCTTCATATGGAGGTAATGCTGCCACTTTGCTTATCTGTTCTATTGACCTGTTTACATAGCCAAGGGTGGTGCTGCAAGCTGATATTCAATTGGTGATATTCTGATTTCCTGGGGTACATGCAATACAACCAATTTTATGTGTTAAACATTGAAAAGATGCCATTAGTTTTTAAAAGTCATATTCCCACTTGGGTCTTCTTATAATAATTGTTACAAAGAAGATTATTGGGATGGCCATAACACTAAAAATAAGGGGAAAAGTCTTTTCTCTTAGTCTCCGGTTTTGAAAGACCTCGGGTATTTTAAATTTATTTTGTACCAGACAGCATTTATTTGTTTATATATGGTCAGTGGCTCTGCTTGCTGTTTATAAGCTGTTTATTCCCAGAAAATATATAAGCCTGGGTCTGGAGTGTTTTTAACTACAGGAGCTGTTTATTAACAGCAGGAGCACATTGCAGATGAGATTGTGGGGGTGGTGCCTGAAAAGTTAGAAGCAGGAAGGGTCGAAGTCTGAACCTTGGGTCCACCCCTTTCTGCTTACTGCTTTTCTGCTCTTCCCTCTTCAGCCTCTCCTTTTCGTGAGAAACCACTGAATTTGGAAGAAAGACTCCAGATTTCCATAATCATGACACTCTTTTCTTCCCTCACCCCATTATATATAGCCATTATATGTGTTTTGATTGGGGTAATATTCAAGAAGACTAATGGAGAGAAGGAAAAACGTGAGACGAAAAGCAAACCTTCATCTCGCCCATGGGTTGATGAAGATTTAAAAGATGGCACTGACCATCCCTTAGAGGAAGAAGGTAAGAAATATATTATCCATACAAACACTTCTTGTTGTCTAAATTTGATTTGATGATATGAATAAAGGAGATGCAATCTTCTGGACTTCTTCTCGGTGACAGCAATGCATAGTGCTACACTGCTGCTGTGCTCTGAGCTTGTCAGCTCCCAGGAGGGAGGCAGTTCTCATGTCATGTCGCTCTTGGTGTAAATCTCTATTCCCTCCAGATCCCACAGTCTGAGTGCAAAAAGAAAATGTCATTTCAAAGATCCCTGTCTGTTCCTCTGCACAGAGATCTTGGACCTATGAGGGACTCTATGGACAATGTAAGAAAATGAAGGAGATCCTGTTGAAGTCCCCCAGAAAGCAAGGCCTTTTTAGGGCAGAGGGAAGACCTGAGCAGAGAATTTCTATCTGCAAGTCAATTTTGTAGACATCTCATCCCAATTTACCACGCAGTGCTACATATTAGAACTCAGTACCCCTAAAAAGTTGGAAATGGGTTTATTACTGTTATTGCAGAAGTCCTCCCATTGTAGCTTCTGGGAATGTCCATGAGAGCTTTAGCTGGATTAACACTAGGCTAATTTGGGAGCTATGTTGATCAAATATTTAAGAACAAAATGTGGTGATGATGTTAATCTGTTCGCTCAGCTGCATGTTTGAACTCATACAGAATGCCTCTTGTGTTCAGTATCTGTTTCTGATGCACAGCTTGGGTAAATTCTAAGCACAAAATGTGCCCTTCCTTCTTCTTGCTTCCTGACTGTCATCCATAAGCTCCCTTTATTTCCTTGTGAAATAAAAATCTACAGAGGTCTGTTCCTATGAAGTTTTTACATGTGCAGTTAATTCCTTCTCCTTCTCCTTCTCCTTCTCCTTCTCCTTCTCCTTCTCCTTCTCCTTCTCCTTCTCCTTCTCCTTCTCCTTCTCCTTCTCCTTCTCCTTCTCCTTCTCCTTCTCCTTCTCCTTCTCCTTCTCCTTCTCCTTCTCCTTCTCCTTCTCCTTCTCCTTCTCCTTCTCCTTCTCCTTCTCCTTCTCCTTCTCCTTCTCCTTCTCCTTCTCCTTCTCCTTCTCCTTCTCCTTCTCCTTCTCCTTCTCCTTCTCCTTCTCCTTCTCCTTCTCCTTCTCCTTCTCCTTCTCCTTCTCCTTCTCCTTCTCCTTCTCCTTCTCCTTCTCCTTCTCCTTCTCCTTCTCCTTCTCCTTCTCCTTCTCCTTCTCCTTCTCCTTCTCCTTCTCCTTCTCCTTCTCCTTCTCCTTCTCCTTCTCCTTCTCCTTCTCCTTCTCCTTCTCCTTCTCCTTCTCCTTCTCCTTCTCCTTCTCCTTCTCCTCCAGCTGGTTTCAAAGGCTTTTTGTGGGGGTCATTGTCCCCCCCTCCCCCAAAGACACATTCCCTGAATCTGCTTCTAGGAATCTTTAATCTTATATTATTCTGTTGCACACATACCTATTTCTAAGAACCATCTTTTCTCTTCATTTCTCAGTATTCAGTGTACTTTGAGTTACTCTTGTGTATCAGTTTCCAGAAATAGTTGATACCTGAATCATTTTCAATGATGTTGACTATTTCCCAAAGATATAAAATTAGTTCATGTGTTGAATCCTCCTTTGATCAATGCAAAATAGATTCTGCATAAAATGATCCCATATTTCCTTTGTCACTAATGGCTTACTACTTCAGTTAAATTGTTGCATATTATAACTCCCGTGGGTAGTTCAAAATACAATCTCTGAATTATCATCTTGGACTATAGCTGTTTCTATCAGTTTAAAAATGTAGATCCTCTAAATAAACAAACCTATTAGCTCTTAACAATGAGCCTCACTGCCACAGCTTTCTCTCTATAAAATGTCATTCTTGTATGTGTTAGTTGATTTCCCTTTTATTCAGGTGCCAAATTTAAAATTGTACTATTTTTAAATTGCTTGCAAAAAAATGTGACAGGTGGACACCTTGATGCTGTTGTGAAAAGGAGATTTATTTGTTTTTAAATAAAATCTTTCTCAATTTACCATGTCATCTAATATTAAATTAGGTTTTCTTCCTATTTTGCTTTTAATAACAAATAATTATATTTCCCTTAATAGTATGTGTTTCAAACCAAGATCTTTGCAAAACAGGCATGTCTTTTATGTATAGAAAAAATTAAAACCTTGATGCTGTTGTGAAAAGGAGATTTATTTGTTTTTAAATAAAATCTTTCTCAATTTACCATGTCATCTAATATTAAATTAGGTTTTCTTCCTATTTTGCTTTTAATAACAAATAATTATATTTCCCTTAATAGTATGTGTTTCAAACCAAGATCTTTGCAAAACAGGCATGTCTTTTATGTATAGAAAAAATTAAAATCA
>NW_008688639.1:0-11827 GCF_000695815.1 Acanthisitta chloris | reverse complement strand
GAAAGCCCATCCTAAGTGAGAAGAGTAGCAAGGAGAAGAGTTTGTAAAGATCTGCCACTTTGCTAAGGCTATAATTAAGAATCAAAATGTATTCACCTTGTCAGTGTTAAAATGTTCATGGAATCACAGAATCAATAAGGCTGGAAAAGACCTCTGAGATCATCGAGTCCAACCTATGACCTAACACCTTCATGTCAACTGGATCATGGCACTAAGTGCCATGTCCTGTCTCTCCTTACACACCTCCAGGGACAGTGACTTCACCCAGTCCCTGGGAGGTCCCTGGGCAGTCCATTCCAGTGTCTAATCACCCTTTCTGTGCAGAAATTCTTTGTACTGTATAAGCTAAACTTCCCCAGCTTTAAACTGGGTCCTCTTATCCTGTCACTAGTTGTCTGGGAGATGAGACTGATCCCCACCTGGCTACATCCTCCTTTCAGTATTTGTAGAGAGTGGTAAGGTTGCACCCAAACTTCCTCTTCTCCAGCCTAAACCCCAGCTCCCTCAGCCTCTCCTCTTAGGACTTTTCACTGACTTTTCACTGACTGCACAAGATGCTGAAATGGAAACATGGATGTAAACAGATTTTTTTAATAGTAAAGCGTATTTTACCTGCTATGTAAATTCCGGTACTTTATTAATGTATCTTACTTTATCAGACAAGCTCACTTCTACTTAAATGTCTCAAGCTGGCTTGTGTTTAATGATAAAGTTCCTCTGAAGAGAATTTGAGTTAAGTGAGGCGAAACATTTTCAAGGCCTTGTCTAAAGCTAGAATCTAGGGTTATTGTAGCTGAACAAGCTGAATTTTCAACAGCTCCCTGAACAGGAAGCAGCAGCTGAAGACAAGTACTTTGATTTGTGTCCATGGCTAAAGAAAAGTCTATTTGCCAAGACTGTGAAGCTCTCTAAGAAAAGCACTGAATTTACTTGTAGACATCAGCCCCATGAACCTTCCCTGAAGTGGCACCACTGGGGATGTTTCCCTTGAGAGGGACATACCTTTGAGCAGCAGAGCATTCAGTATAATTAGCTGAACTGCTGGGGCAGACTCAGGAGAGTCACTTATTGGCAATGAAGGGTAGGAGTGTGAGGGCTAAGTGCTCCTGACCTTGTCTGTGTTCTGCTTTGGGTAGCTGAAGAGAAGGATGTTTCTTGGAGCAGCCAGAAACCTGGTTCTTTAGTTAAGTGCAAAGCATTCACTCAGTCCATTTGTTTAATGCTTTAACTGGCAGTACTTCAGATTTGTTTGCATGCCCATCTGTCCTATAACTTGTTCCTTCATTTATAAAATCCAGTATGAGAGATTGTTGTGCTGTGTAATGGCAGGAATGGTCTGTATATGTGTATTGTGTCTTGTGTTAGGCCATGTGTGACTACCAGCTAGATACAGATGTAAAAGATGTTTCTTCAGCCTTGCTTTGAATGATGAGTAACAAGGGCTTTCTTATAGTAGCAGGCATCTTATCCCAGCATGGTGGTACCTCATCTCCCACTGCTTCAGATTTACACAGTTAGATCTGAACTGTTGCAAAAATGGCTTCAGTCTTTACTCCAGAGAGCTTAATGTATATTCATTACTTTCTTGGTCATATATTCAGATCCATACAACTGATGGATAAGGTAAATACAGACACAGTTTACAGTGGTGTGGAAGATGAGGTTGAGTTATATTTGTATCCTTGTTATTCTGGGGATCAGTTGCAGAGATTAATTGGGAAGGTTTGTTATTACTATGTATTTAATTGTGGGGATGTTGGTGATACGCTTTACTTGAGGACTAGAAAGCAATGTATAAAGTCCCAAATGTTCCATTTCTCCTGAAAACGTAGTGCTTGTTGCTTGCTGTACATCTTACAGTAGACCTCTCCCACTCAGATGTATTTTTCCTCTCCCCAATTTCATAGTCTTCCCATATCTTAATAATACTACTGACATGAATGAGGCAGTAGCAATTTAATTTTCCATTTCGATGACAGCTCATGCTTTGTGCCATTTAGGAATATAGGACTTAGATGCACATGATGCATTACTGCATTTATCTCCCTGCTGCTGCAGACACATCCAGCCTTTGTCATCAGCTGAATGAACACGAAAACTGGCCTTTTATGACCTTGTTTCATTAACCTTGCTGGTAGGCTGGTCCAGAACTTCATGCCATGGGTTAAAAACCTACCTCTACCTGCCTGCCTGCCCAAACTTATTTAATACTACTGTATACCCAGTTTTCCTGTTCCATCCTCTTGATAGTTTAAAGGATACTCTTCCAGCCCTGGTATATACCCTCCTGTTTACCTCTCAGCTTTTCTCTTACTAGGTAAAACACTAAGTCTATTATAAGTCTTTATAAAACAGCCATTCCATTTCTCTGAAGATATCAAGAAACTTTCTGCAACTGTATTCCAGTTTGAGGTAATTTTCACAATGTTTTGATGCTGGCTTCTTTCTTCCAGTGTCTGCCTCTCCCACTTGCTACTTCTTTTGTTCAAGATCCCTGACCGGCTCTTGAGGATTTTAGGATCAGCCTGCTAACCACTATTTATAACCCACTAGTAAGCCAATCCATCTCTTTTAGTTCCCTATTAGCCACACACTCAGTTCAGGATTGGACTCCCTACTGGGATTCCTGTAGTGGCAGATTTTGTCGCAGTCTGCCATTAATCAAGCAAAAAAACACAGGGTCAGTTACTCAGCATTTTAAGTCCAAAGGTCTGAAAGCTTTCTTTGCATATATTTAATTGTTTTCCTATGCATCATGTCATTACACTGGAAAAGAGAATTGGAGAGGAATTGTATGCTTAGGAAGCAACTCCTTAGAGAAGAAACTGGAAGAACTTGTTCGGAAAGCAAACGCATTGGTCTAGACTGAGGTTTCTCAAGGATCAGGTCCAGGACCATTTGTTAATATTATCTAGTGGTCTCTGCATAAAACCAAGTACAAGTACTTAGGTACAAGTGAAATTTCTTAATGATAACTGGAAGCCAACAACACAGGGAACTGCCAGTGTAGGTAAAATAAGTGGCCAACAGAAGTGAAATGACAAGTCAGTGTTCTCAGTGTGAGTTTGTGTTGTTAGGAACTCATGGTAAGAATTTTTGCTACAAACTGGGGCAAACTTTACTACAGGATTTGTAGGCAGCTTATAACCTCCCATTTGAACTGCTGGGAAGAACACAGTCATTATCCTAAAATGGAGTCAGAAAGGAATTTCTGATAAAGGTACAGAAATAGTACTTTTAAAATGAGAATTCATTTGGGATGTCTGAGCCAAAACCATTTCAGATTTGCTTAAAAAGCAGGATGCCTGATGACTACTGTGAATGTACAACAGAATTGATGGCAATCTTGAGAATGTGGCTAACAAGATAATAGACTTACTAGCAGGATGTCTGTTGTCCATCAAACCATGTACACAGAGATGCAAACAAGACACTTGTAGTATTGTATAGCATGACCATACAAACACGAGTATGTCTAAATATAGCAATTAAAGATATAGAGAGCATGCACTAAACAGATGGTGCTGATAATGATTTTAGCTTAGCATATGGATAATGTTAACTGCTACGAATGAATGGTAGACACATGGTGGATTGGAATAAATAATAGATGAATTTATTTTCTAAAAACTTGCCAGGAGAGTTTTGGTTTTGTGTGTCAGTTCCCTCACATCTCGGTTCTTCTTCTCCCATTTTGAGTGTATAAAGGTTTTTTATTCTCACTAGTCAGCTCATCTTTGTCCCATGTCCAAAATCTTTGAAAATACATTTCTTCTTTCACATTAATATTAAGTTGAACCATCTTGACCAAACAGGAGCTTCACTTCTTCTCAGGTACTTACATAGGAAAAAAACCCACATCACAAAACAAGCACTTGTTCATCACTGTTTTACTAAGTGTAAACCACAAAGAGAACATTAGAAAGAGGCACCCTTTTACTTTCTCAGGCTGAGTGTGCAAGATGGTCACAGAGATGATTTTTAGAGTGGGCACTGCTTCCCATTAACCTGGAGCCAGGTCCTTGCAGACTGTGACTGAGAGTGCTTAATACAGGCATGAAATGCTAAACGAAAAAAATTCTCTGGGTAGCTTCTTTGTATGCAGAATGAAATGTGCATTATTTGAGGACCATAATAATTCTGTTTAGATTCAGTGTATGAAACTGGATTTATTTCACCCTCTTGCACATGCTGAGCTAAACTTGTGAATGTTTCACTGCTGTTTATAAAATGAACAAAAAAATCAGCCTGATCTCTAAGGCAACTACATACTACTAAAACACAGAAATAATTGCTGTTTGAATTTGCACTGGAGATTGCTATGATTCCAGAATAAAAGCCTAATGGTAACTGAAAAAGAACTGGAATACTTTTTCCTGACTCAGCCCTCTGGAGCCAATTGCTCAATACTATTGACTAGTCAAAATGCAGCATTTAAATGGCTTTAACTTCCACATCATAGCTGCAAAAAATGCTATCCTTGCTGATTCTGGTGATATAGGGGAGAAAGCAATTTGAGACAACAGAAGATTCATTTTGTTATATAAAAAAATCTCAAAGAGACAGATTTCAGTGAAATGGGGAACCATTTTGAGTTCTTAAATTAAAGACGAGAAACACAATATTAAACATTTGGTATGTTGTTATCCTCAGTATAGATGCCTGCCATCCATTTCCTCTTATGCCGAAAGTATCGGGAAACTAAAGAGCTTAACCACAAAGTCACATTCTACAGAGCCAAGACTTGCAATACTTCTGCTGTGAAACATGAATATGGAAGACACTGACATTCAGCCCTTCAGAGGAGATTTTACACATATTGGTACTTAAGCTCTCTCCTTAACATCAGTCATTTAATTGATTTATTTTTTTTCTTATTAGACTGCTCAAGAAGGAACACACGTTCATATTTACTAGCTGAGAAAAGCAGACTGAAAGCCTGGCCACTTGTCCACCTGTTTCAGCATGAACCCATTTTAACAGACAGGCTTGCTGGCTGACGTGGAGATGGCAATGACTTCTTTGTGGATTACACTTGCTTCAACCAGCCAGGACCCTCCTGCCCCTTGGTATTTAAACAAGGTGTTTATTCAGTAGCTGGAGCTAGGGATCAATGAGTTGTGTTAACTGGAACCTCAGACTTTGCCTTACCAGTGGTGTGGAAGTGCAATGTATGCCAGTGCAGGACAAAGTGCATTATGGTGGTGAATGCCAAGGATATCAACAGCATTCTTCAGCAAAAAAACATCCATAATCACTTGTATTTTCTTGCAGAGGCTGATGAAGAGTGGCAAGGACTTGAAGAAAACGTTGCCCATGTCCCCTTCATTGGAGAGCGCTACTCTGAGGCTGAAATGATTAAGAGGTCACAATCATTTTATGAGCTTCTAAATAAGAGGCGATCTGTCAGGTTTCTCAGCGACGAGCCAGTTCCCAGGGAGGTTATCGATAATGTCATCAGAACAGCAGGTATGGCACTGAGTGGTTCAAGGTCTAAAAAAGAAAATAAAGATCAGCATTGCTATTGCTGTTCAACTGTGTAACTGTGTAAAGGTGATGTGAAACAGCCAAGGGAATTGGCATTTTGCTTATGGTTTTCCTAGATTCACCTGTGGCCAGAATGAATGAGCATCCATTGATTGACTGTAAATTACTCAGTTTGAATAAGTATGTGTTGGGAAACGATTTGGAGCATTCCCAATTCCTTTGTGTTTGCAGTGCACCTGAAAAGGAAGAAGAGCATTTCAACAGCATGAAACAAGACATTTCATTTTCAACCTTTAAAAGGTGTTATTTAAAATAATATTGATGGATGGTTTAGTGAGATATCTTTCATATGGAAATATTGAAGTATTTTCTCTCAAAAATGTCAAACCATGTGTATTTCACGTGCTTTAAAATTTAATGTGTGATGATGGTATTTACCATGTGTGGGTTTTGGGTTTTGGGCTCCCTCTGCAAATGAATTGATGAGATTGTCTCAGCCATGCAAAATATTTCAGTTGACATAAATGGTTTGGGTTTAGTATGGGAAAAAAAATTCTTGAACAAACACCTTTTCCAGGCCTTCCAACATCAGTGTCAGGCTCCTACAGCATATGACTGGAGTGTTATGCTGAGGACCCTGATCGAGGTTATTTGACCGAATGTCAGAAATTGATTATTTTTTTTTGTTGTTGTTGCAAATTTATGTGTTTCAAATCATTACTGCCATGTCCTGGCCTAATCTCATCTCTGCTTTAATAACATTGACTTCAGCCAGGAGTGAGTTTGACCCTCATTATTTCTCTTATTCTATGAGCCAGCTGCTGCTACTATAGAAAATATTCTCAAGCTGCCTTAGAGAAAAGTTCAGTAGCCTTTAGCAGGATTAATACTAGAAAGATTCTCAGCATTTGAGGTGCATTGTTTTCCCTTAAAAACTGTAAGCAGCTTTGTTACTGCACTGTAAGGAGTCTCCATCTTCCTCTAATTAACTAGGAGTCATTAAAACACTGAGCATGTTTTGGCAAATGCAGCAAAGCAAACAAGCCTGGAGTGCAGATGAAGTACTTAGTAACCCTGAAAGCTTTGGGCTGTGTAGAGAAAAAAAGACAAAGCAAAGCATAAATGTCATCAGTTCTTACCTAAACCTGAGCAGAGGCAAGGTTCACAACATTAAAACTTTTTAATATATAAAAATAGTTCAAGCTGCTTATTCAGTGTTTCTAAAACTAAAATCAGTCCTTAGGTAAGCAATTATTGTATCTATTCAAGACTTTCAAATATATTTTAAACATGTATGAGATCTGAGCAGTCTTCTTAACCTGTATATCTGAGAACCTGTGCAGATAACTATATTCTTCAGCTTCTGGCTTTTAACCTCTAGGCACTTAAAATACTGTCCAATAGTGTAGGAATATGAGCAAGTGCAGATTTAATATGTGCACACCTACATACACCAGGTGGCTTTGGGACAACGAACTCAAACTTGTATGCTGTATGGCAGATGTCTGTGTCGTGCAGCTCTTTCTCTTTGTCAGTCAGTGACAGGTTCTTGCAGGTGGTCGCTTAGCCTTGTTTCCCTGAAAGACATTAGCTTTGCCCTTTAGCTAAAATCACATCTCAGCTTTGGCAGCATATTCAGACAGTGCATTGCTTTTGGTATAATGCTTTGCAATAACATTAGTGCATGCATATATTGCACCCTATTACTGCCTTATCAGAACAACCAAAAAGGAATTTTTACAGATCCTTAACTTTGGTTTCCAGTAAAATGGCTGTATGAAAGGACTAACGTCTATCCTTGAATGGGACTTCACATTCTGTGAGAAAGAAATTAACTGGATTGTCTGCCAGAACTTGTCTCAATCCTTTTCTTCCCATCTCAACCACTTGCTTTCCCATTGCTCTGTTTGTCAGCCTGAAAGCTCACAAGGAAGAGATGATGCCTCTCACTGCACACCCTCCTTCCTGGGTTCTCATTTTTCCCTGTTTTTGCACGAAGGTACCTCACCTAGTGGAGCACACACTGAGCCCTGGACCTTTGTGGTAGTGCAAGATCCATCTTTAAAACATAAGATTCGTGAAATTGTAGAAGAAGAAGAGGAAATCAACTACAAAAAAAGGATGGGAGACAGATGGGTTAATGACCTGAAAAGACTGAGGTATGAGAAGTCAGTTAGCTAAGGGATTCAAAAGGAGCTGTGTTTTAGTCTAGGAAAGACATCCTTTTCCATTTCTTCTTCCTTCTCATTTTCAATATATTTCTAAGATTCTTGTTAGGAAAGAAAAACTTAAAAATATGTGTAGAATTGTGCCTTGGTGGCTGGTTCATAAGATTGCTTCCAGGAAAAGGGATTATATGCTCTCCATCTTGAAAGTTTTTCAAGCATTTGGCTCCATCATTATTTTTTCCTATGTAACCTCTGTTGCTGAAACTCTTGTCCCAGATTTTTCCTGTTGTTTGCCAAACAGAGAAGCTCCCAAAGTCATTGGAAGCTTTGCTACCATCTGAGGTGGCCCCAAGGCTTGTCCCTATCCATGTGCTGAATTATGCAATATTTAATTGTTCCAAATACCCTCCAAAGTCTGACTGACTTGCTTAACTTCACACAGTTGGAAGACATCTGTTAAGTATTGCATTGTCAAATGAAGTGTATGTGCAAAGCTTTGTAGGGTTGTTTTGCCCTACTTATTTCATAATGTTATTATTTTTCAGGTGCTTAGGTGCCATGCAAATTTATGTGCTATGCAAACCCAGTAGTTTTTAATATTCTGAGTGAGAACAGTAGAAAGTACACATTTTCTTATCTAAATCCCACAGCATTATTGTATATATTGAAATTTTTAAAATTGGGCACTAAATTAATTACCTAGAAATAGAATAGAAGTTTTTTTGCCATGAGAATATATTTAGGTTTAGACCTTAGACCAAGAAGTTTTGAAATTTTCAGCCAGCAGTTTCCCCTGCAATCACAGAAAAGCTGGCACTGCAGGTAACAGGTGGAACTGCAAATCTGAAAAATTCTGGGAATTAAATAATCTCAAAGGCAAATGCTCATGAGGCCAGTTCATAGATAAGAGGTCAAGAACTACCTCTTGTTTGTATGCAATTCCACTCTTCAGAGTGAGCACATCAACTCCTCAGCCAAATCTGTTAAAATTGAGAACTGTGTTCAAGTTCTTTTTTTTTTTCTTTTCAAAAATGTTTCCATTTAAGGTGATAATACTTAATCCTCTGCAGTAAATGTTCTAAGCTCTAGTCTACTGCTGTAATTGTCATGTACCTTTAGTGCCTCTTTGCAGATGGTAAATGTGGCTTACGGAAAAGTGAAAAGGTTGCAAAATAAATGTCTTAAACATTATTCTTTTGCAGAACAAACTGGATCAAAGAGTACTTGGACACTGCTCCATATCTGATCCTCATTTTCAAGCAGGTATATGGGCGGCTTCCAAATGGCAAAAAGAAGACCCACTACTACAATGAAATCAGCGTTTCTATTGCTTGTGGCATCCTGCTTGCTGCACTGCAGGTACATTGACAGAGCTGACATACTGGGAGTCAATGTATTAGTTTGGATTATGTACCAGGACTATTCTGCCCAAATGAGGGTAGAACCAAATTTAGATTTTAATATTATCAGTCCTCTGGATTACTCCAATTCCTGGAAATATGTCTTAGTTTTGAGTTTTAAAGTTATTCCACATAGGTCTGCATCTGAGAAGGTGATTCCTATCCTCAGTACTGGTTAACAAGAAGAAAAATGTAACGTAGCTTCCAGAGTTGTCACTCTTCTCTCGGCACAGACTTCAGCCCCTGTGGTTTCTGCCTTATGCTAGCAGGGCTGACAGGCTCTGCAGACTACCCAAGCATGGCTGTGCAGTGCCACACTGGCCCCTTCTTTTCAGTAATCCCTAAAAAACAGCTTGACACCAAATCACTTTCAGTACACAATGCTGAAAAAAAATAAAAAATCAGGGACATATTCCACAGAACAGGCTGTACTATTTCAATCACTCTTTCTGAGGCATTGCTGAAAGTGAACTGATTTCTAAAGCTCAGCATGTTTGACACCAGCCAGTTAGAATTTCTCAGTGGTTTCTCAGTGCTCAGTTCTGCTTCTTGTATCTGATGTACTCACACAAGTGTTTAAATAGCGAAGCTATTCTGATAGTTAACTTGGCCTGTCAGCAGGATAACAGCAAGGTGCCACCTCTTATATTAGGCCAATTACCTACCAGGCACTGCCATTTCTCCTCCATTCTGTGTTGAGTGACACTTCCTTTCGTGCATTGCTGCTCCTCGGGCACCATTCAGCACCACCACTGCTAGCTCTTCTCCTCTTGAGAAGACGGTAGAGATTATTTAAAACGAAAGTTACGTGGCCTGAGCATCTCTCCCTGGCTGATTTTTATATGTCAAAGCCTGCCAAAATGCTTGTGTTACTCAGAGAGACTGAAATCTACATGTGCAGCTCTCAGGAAGAAATTCAGCTGTGTGGTCATACCTTGGATGATGTCAGCTCTTTCCCATTTGTCAGATTGTTTAGGTTTTTTGTGAGATTTCAAATGAGAGCAGGAGTGATACATAGACTTATTTTGGGGTTCTGATGTAAACCAGACAAATGCCTGCTGTGAGAGATGAAGACAGACTCCTGTGACAACTTCTGAGGCAGAGCCTATGCCCCCTGCCCCATGGGGTAGAGCTCTTGCGCAGGAGCAAATGTTCACAAAGCTGTAAGGCATCTTCCTACTAGTTGTATGGAGGCTAGAACTGAAATATTTCTCTGTATGAGCCAGATCATAGAATCCTAGAATAGTTTGGTTTGGAAGGGATATTTAAAGGTCATGTAGTCCAACACCATGGGATGATATTCCACTGATATCCCCAGAACTGCCTCTCAACTTCACTGCAGCCATGGATCCCCCATTACACTGAGCACTGCAGTCAGGCTCCTGCTGTACAGCACACAGACATGGCAGACAGAATGTGCCATTGCTGTGGTGGGGAAATGCTGTGCTTCTCCATAAGCAGAGCAGGTGCCTTTTATGGTACCATTGAGGCTGTTAGTAAATCAGATATTCTAAAGCTTGCAGCAGGGTCTAATGAAGCAGCATTTCTGGGCTAATCAATGTGTACAGGTCTGGTGGGAACAACCACTACAAATACAGAGCACATACCTCTGCCTCACTCTCTTGCTGTCTGTCTTGCTGTAGAACGCAGGTCTGTACACAGTGACCTCCACACCCCTCAACTGTGGCCCTCAGCTCCGGGTGCTGCTCCAGCGCCCAGCGAATGAGAAGCTACTCTTGCTGCTTCCTGTTGGCTATCCCAAGAAAGATGCTACTGTGCCTGCGCTGACCCGAAAGCCATTGGAAGACATCATGGTGGTCATGTGAGCCCAGTGCCAGGAGGAAGGAGACCATCCCTGCTGCCAGCTAGGGAGCAGCACCCTGCTGAAGTTGTCACTGCTGTTTCTGTGCATTGTCCCCCTATGTCACTGTTGCTCTGGCTGTTCACACGTGTATTTCTTTTAGTGCTAGGAATCTACTAACAGCACCAAGCAGTTAAGCACTGTACATTTGGCAGGTGCTGTTACCTATGACACCAGGCAGTTCTTCCAGGGGACATGTACAATGGCATTTAAATGACCTTCATCACTTGATTTTTCTCATGCATTGTGGGGAGAAATCTTTCTGTGAAATGGAATATATATTCTCCATATTCTTTTGTGATTGCCATTACATGGTTATTTTAACTTAAGAACTTTAATGAAGGTTGTATTAAAAGATATAAAGAGGTCAAACTCAGCTGTCTTAGCTTGGTCAGCGTGTGCTGTTTAAATGTCCCTTCTCCTTCACTGTGGTCAGTTCTGCCCAGGAGTAAGCTGTTTTGTTCTTATGTGGGAGTATTTCCCTACTTGATTGATCTCAAAAACCTTGTCTATACCAGGCTTTCTTAAACTATTGCTGCTGTGTCTTTGGCTGGGGTAAATGCAGTAGAAATGAGGCATCCATTTCCTTGTTACCATTCATGTATACATGTTCCAGGCACAGTTAGATCATACGGTAGCTATCAGTCATGCCCTCTGTATTTGCTGCTTCCACTGGAACGAGCCCAGGGGGAACTACTATTCTGGTTATCCTGTTTGTAACTACAACCACACTAGTTTAACACCCTGAAATTCAAGCTGCTTTACAGACCCTGACACGAGAGATGCTTTGGTGTCACACCAAATCCGGGATAGTCAGGGCTGTTGCTCCCCAGAAGAGCAGTGCACCCCCCGAGAGCCTCGTGTGGGCGCGATGCGCGGGGCAGCGGGAGCCCCAGCTCGGTGGGGCAGCG
>NW_008688638.1:28671-89877 GCF_000695815.1 Acanthisitta chloris | reverse complement strand
CGGAGCTGCGATGGCCACCGGCGCCGGCTCCGACCTGGTTTCGCGTTTGCCCATTGTTCGCAGGGGCGGGACGTCAGTTTTCGAGTTCCTAATTGTACATTTTGTTCTGGAGATAAAAGCAATAAAAGCACAAAAAGAAAACAACTTTTGGAGATTTGCTTTGCTTTAAGGTGGTGACTGCATAGCCTTAGCATTTCCTATAGCACCTTCAACTGCTGCCTGTAGCTTTGAAAAATAAACTTTACCCAGAACTTTAGGCAAAGCGTTTTTTAGAGTCTCTTACAAAGTAAGTATTTATGTAAGCACTAAGAAAAACACTGCAAACAGTATTTTTTCCATTTAGATAAAGTTTTTTTAAAGATGTTATTTTACTTTTGGGAGGTGAGTGTCTAACCCATGCAAGATGAGGCTGTCTGAAAAGGGAGCTGGAGTTCTGACTCTGCTGCTTTCAGATGGCTCAAGCCACCAAAAGCTGAGCACATACTCCCAAGTTCTATAGGACCAAGTCATAAGTTAACCAAACCACTTCCAAAAGAATCACTCACTGAAGAGCTTCAACCCTCAGTGAAAGATGGCACACTCTGCCTATTAGCCATGTCACTATGGTCCATAGTTTATGACATAGATTAATTTACTCTTTAGTATTAGACTGGAGCAAAAGTTGCATGACTAATCAGGTGTCTAAGCTCCAATGAAAGGAAAGTGGGTGAGAAAAAAATCCCAGACCAAAATCAGAGTACTTTGCAGTTGCTTTGCAAACATTTTACAAGATACAATGACAGAAAAAGCCATGGCACCAGGGCCAGGACTTTGTTGCAGTTGTACTCTTCATGTGCTACCAGCTGCTTTTGTGCTCCATGCAATCTTGAGAGTACTGAAATTCTCAAAAAGAGGCAATAATCCAGTGGCCCAAATCACTCCTCTCCAAAGAAACGCCCTACCCAAAGCTACTGTAGGAGTGTTACGTTTGTTCTCATTTGAAAATAAACAAATTCATATTCCAGGAAATAGCTGAAGCAAATTCCCAAGGCAGCAGTCCGAAATCAGGGGGGAAGGGCCAACTCCTTGGCCACGGTGTGGAGAACACACACTGCAGGGCAGAGAGAGCCAACTGGGACCATCTTCCTGGGACACACCAGGAGAGCCTCAAAGCTCCAGCAACCTCCAGCCCTCACCAGCTCCATCCCCGACTCCGACACCTGACTGCTCCTGGAGCACTCGAACACGGTGGCTTTGGTCCTTTCCCTCGGAGCAGCAGTGGCTGTGCTGAGCTCCGGAGGGACTGACCAACGTGGGAGCTCTCCCGTTGCAGCATGGCCTTCTGCCAAGGCTCCTCCGCCAGCCCCTGCCACGAAAACACTACTGCCCATTTCTTATTTGTTCATTGCTAGATGTAATTAAGCCTCAGATTATTTTTTTTCACTCTATCTGCACATGCAGAAGGCGGAATGTGACATTTTTTGTGCCCACATGCTTCACTGCCAGAGTCTACGAGTATTCACCAGAGGAGGCAGGAAGGAAAAGGCTGAGATCACAACAGGAAGGAGGGGGAAGATTTCAAGGTGTGGAGACGCACGAAAAGAAACTCAGGGGAGGGTGACCTGATAAAGTGTGGGGTAAAATAATCCCTCCCTTTCATCTTTCTCCCCTTGAATAGTGCTGGGGAGGGTGAGCAATGCCTGCAGGCTGGGGCGGAGGACAGACTGGGAGCAAAGACTAAAGAGAGGCATATGGCAGGGGAACAAAAGAGGACTACAGGCTGCAAACAGAGAGGTGGAGATGGATCCCTAAAACAAGGGAGAAGAAACATGAGAAAGAAAAGGAAATCTATGGGCACTGGGAGAAAGATGGGGAACAAATGAAAAAGTGAAGCAAAGAAAGTTCCAGCAAAGATGGAAGTGTCGTTTTTGTGTGTCTCACACTGGATGAGAAAATGCCATCAGTCCATACAAGGAGGCAGAGTATGTAAGAAGGAATGACTTCTGTCTAGGGGCTTGAAACATCTGGCAGTTGGACACACATCACTCTTTTGGCCCAGAGAGACAAATGAGATCGATTTTCCTTTCCTTTCCTTTCCTTTCCTTTCCTTTCCTTTCCTTTCCTTTCCTTTCCTTTCCTTTCCTTTCCTTTCCTTTCCTTTCCTTTCCTTTCCTTTCCTTTCCTTTCCTTTCCTTTCCTTTCCTTTCCTTTCCTTTCCTTTCCTTTCCTTCCCTTCCCTTCCCTTCCCTTCCCTTCCTTTCCCTTCCTTTCCCTTCCCTTCTTCCTTTCCTTTCCTTTTTCCTCTCCTCTCCTCTCCTCTCCTTCCTTCTTTCTTTCCTCTCAATCCCTTTTCCTTTTTTCCTTTTCTATTACTTGTTCCTTCCTTCCCTCTTCATCTTCCTTCTATTTCCTCCCAACAGTTCTTCAAGAACTTCATCTCTACTCTTGATACAAAGCAGAGGAGCTAGAAATGCCATCTTATTCTATTAGCATTGGTAAAATGCATGTATTTGTTGGCAGACAAAAATTACTTTTACCAATGTTTTTGCTTGGTTTTATACAAAGCAATAGCAGGACCATGTTCCTTTCCTTTGAAATTCTGCCTTTGGGAGAATTTTTTCATCTCTTCAATAACGAATTGCTCACAAGCAAGCAATCAACAGTACTGAAAATGCAAACTCAAATACTGGGCAAGTCAACATAAAATTATTATGTAACCTTGAATTATACTCCCATTTAACCTTTCTCTAAAACAAAAAAACTTAATAAAGTATTACAACATCCACATCTGAAAGAGCAAGTTATATTGTGTTAATACTATTGGGAATCCAGTGTGTTCCTTTCAAAAAAGCTTTCAGGAACCAGCAGATCTCTATGTATATATATATATATATGTATTGATCCACAGCAAGACAGATATACCTGTAAATTTTATGCATATGTACATCCTACATATATAGTACATTCAGTCAGATACAGCTAGATACCAAGTTCCATCTGTTAGCTGAAGGATCTGAATTTTAAAACATATTCCTGATTCTACCCTGAAACCAGGATGGCTTCCTCATCATCTGAGAGAAAATTGTCTTAAATGAAGAAGAAAATGAAGAAATGCTAGTGCTTTACTCATCCTTTAAATAACTGCTGCTGGGAGATGTCTAAAAAAAGTACTATTATATTTTCTGGGTAGGAAACCTAAAAATAAAGCTATTATTTAATGGATGTAGTTCAGACCATAACCCTATAGTGATTCAGAGGACACAGAAGGACAGTCAGAGGAGTGAGTCCTTTTTGACTGAGGGCATGTGGATCTGTTACACTGCAAGCACAGGAAGTCTATTCTCTACTTTGTGTTGACTTAACTTTTTAAGAAATGTTTTGACCACTTAAAGATGGTGAAGAAGGAAACTGCAGAACCACAGCCACTACAGAGACAACTTCCTGTGGGTTTTGTGGTGTGTGTGTGGCTCAGAAATAGTACAATCATACAAGATCTTTCAGAGATATCAGATGGTTTTGCTGCCCTATGAGGTAGCAGATGCTCAGCTACCTATATATTATCCATAATGTCATGCAGGTTAGTGGATATTGTACATTCTATATTTGCAGTTGTCACCTGATTTCAGCATTTCAGCAATGACTAAAAAGAGGAAGAGCAAATCAGAATTCACTATATAAACCACAAGAAAAGAAAGTATTGGTTTCTACCTCACAAAATAAGAAAGTGAGAAATCCACATCCTTAGAATTACACAGAGCCTTAGTGTCTTGATGAATCAAATCCCTAGGGAAAAATTAATGTAGTAATGATGTCCAGTAATGATTCTTATCTTCCTCCCACTTCCACACAGTTAAAGCTTGCTTCCTATAGCTGCTTCCTCTTTAAGGGCTGTACATCACTGCAGGTGCCTCTTCTGAAAACACTGCAGATAACTGCTCAACACACAGGGAACAGAGTCTTCCAAGAGAGTCTTCTTATGGCCTCTCATGTGTTGGAAGTGTTAGAGAGAACCCCAACCATCTGTACTTTACCTCTCATTAACAGGCTAAAGAACACATCTCAAGTACACACCAGGGGCTGGATATGCCTGGAATGGGAATAAACCCAACCTGTTCTGCCAGTCAGCCTGTCTTAAACTCCTGCTGTTTAAACTCATTGCTATTTCTTAACACCTTCAAAAAAAAAGTACTAGGTTTTACACAGTGCAGGTTTCTTTCTGTTCAGCCAGCATATCACTTCAACTTTTAAGCAAATAGTTAAGAGTAGGTTGCAGTGATAACACAACATTATTTTCAGCCTTAAAATACACTTAAAGAATCTAGCACTGTAGAGCTGAAGTCTCTTTGGGTATTATTTTGGGGTATCCTTATAAAAAGGAACTCATCTCCTTGGTTTGGACCAGGTCTTAAGAGAATCTCTGTCATCTGCATAACTATGTGGAGCAACAAAACATGAGACCCCCATTGAAAACATTATCTGTGAGCTTTAGTCCTGGTTGATGACAGCAGAGCTAATTTATTGCAGATATTTATTACAGGAATGTTATGTAACTATTCTACTTCCCATCTCAGACAGGCGTTTGGTGAACAGAACTGTATATTTAAATGCACTGCAGCTGCTCAAGGCTGACTTTACAAAACACTTCACTGTTAAGTAGCCACTGGATGTCAAAATGTCAGATATTCTGAGCTGTTCTACTTTCTCCAGGTTTATTTGGTAGAGAGGGGACTGTTACAGGAATGTTATGTAACTATTCTACTTCCCATCTCAGACAGGCGTTTGGTGAACAGAACTGTATATTTAAATGCACTGCAGCTGCTCAAGGCTGACTTTACAAAACACTTCACTGTTAAGTAGCCACTGGATGTCAAAATGTCAGATATTCTGAGCTGTTCTACTTTCTCCAGGTTTATTTGGTAGAGAGGGGACTGTTAAAATAATACAGCTGTGATTTTTTGAGCACATTCAGTGCTGATGTGATTCCAGCCCAATAAGCAGTCACACTGCAGACAGTACCACACATGCTCCACTGGTCTAGAATTCTTAACTTCTCAGATTTTGCTTTAGAGAGCATGACAGCAGTTCATTCTGAAAAATGCTTGCCCAGACAACAAGCAGCAGGCACCAAAGATAACTGCAAAGGCAACTTTCAAAAGGAAAAGTGAAGACTGAACCCACACAGCCTTTGTTACTTCTGTTTTGGAAAGGCAACCCAGGGACAGCTTAACAAAACTGATTCATTTAATTCCCTTGCTGGCAAACAACTGTGTATTGAAAACCAGAAATTTTCCAGGAACCTTTGCACAAGATACAAAGTGACAGAACTGTTCTCTGAAACCCAAACAGAAATCCCCATGCACAAGGAGGATCAAAGATGGGAAGCAAAGGGGGATGCAGAGCTGTGGGTTTCCAAACCAGAGAGTTTTGAAAGGTGAGATCATTCTACAGTTTCTTGAGCACAAATCCTGCACTTACAAGGAACACTACAGGAAATTATCATGGCTCGATTTTGTTAATGAGAAGGTCATGCATACCCAACATGAAAATAACCATTGAAAATTGTTACATTCAGCACAAAAACATATATTGAAAATTGTTATACTGCTAAAAACACTTCCAGATAATGATAAAAAAAAGTGTGAGCTTATTTGTTTCTTAATTCTTCATATAAGAAAGACTTTACTGCATAATTGCAAAATTGTAGAAATTTAAATTACCAAACTTTATAAACTATAATCCACTTTTATTGCCACTCAGCTTTTGCCTTTTAGAATCTCAAGATTTATTTTTACCCTCTAGCCCTTCTTATTACAACTGGTACAAGACATCATCTATTCTTTTAAAATTCACATGCACAAGTCCATCAAGTCAAGGGACTAACGATGTGCTTAAAAGTAGGAACACCAGATTACACCCAGTTAATTCCAGTGTAATCTTTACCTTAGTTGGTAGCTCTGTCCCAGTAGCACCTGCTTTACAGGAGTGACTTCAGTAAGGTTTACAGGAGGTAAGTAAGGTGATTAAGCTCCCGATGGTAACGCCCATAGGGTTATGAACTCTCTCCATCTTAGTATTTGCTTTTGTTTCTACCTCCAGATATTAAAAACAGTTGGGAAAAAAAAAAAAAGCTCTTAAAAAAGATTACTGTTTCTGTCAGTGGAAGAAACTCAAGTTATCTTATTTGTACCCCCTGCAGCTTTCTTAACTATATATTATTGGCTGATTGTATTGCACAGTGGGGTCTGCACTGGTGTGCAATGGTTTTGTTGGGGTTCCCCTTCAAAACCATTATCACTCACAAATATATTAAGCCTGAGGCATGATTGTGTGAAGTATTATTTTGTTATAAAACACTACAGAAAAACACAGCTTTATGAGTTTTAACTCCATGTTTCAATAATTCAGCCTACACCCTCAACAGATCTTATTTCAGATGAGCTCACTGAGCATCACATACTTCCCATCTAAAAGTTAAAAGTGCTTTGCAGTTACTTTTAGTCTGTAGCAACTAAGTAGACATCTGGTTATCTGTGATACTGCATATTCTATTTTAGCTGTGTCTGCAATCAATAGCAAAATTTAGCTCCCAGGGACAACGTGTTTTGCAGTATGTCCTATTTCATCTGTAACTGTTAGAGTCTGGTTAATATTAGTATTTTTAATTATATAAATGAAACTTGTTACAAGTTTTTAAAACAAGTTCAAAAGTTTTCAGTGCGTGTCACAGTTTCAAGGTGGCAATATGCATGAGAGGATACTAGAACAGAAAGTGCTTAGAGTGGGAGGATATTGCATTATTTCCTGACCTGTTGTTGTTGTCAGGAAAGAAAAACACATGTCACGGGTTGGCTTTTAGGCTTTGGTATGTCACAGCACATGAAATCAGTGGCAGTAGACACTAAGGGGATGAAAGCTCTGTGTTCTTACAGTGCCTGACCACTCAATTCAGTTCTTGCACTGTGCCACCCCCTCCATAACTGCATCCTGCTGCCTCTGTATGGAGATAACCAAAGTCATACTGGTTTAAAAACGATCCTCATGGCACAGCGACAGCAATAAGTGGCCAAAGATGTGGATTTTTAAGGATGAATTTCCTGGCAAGGATAACACAATTATGTATCTACAATTGCAGAGCATTTCTCTGCGTTTCAAGCATATAAATCACCTCAGTTGAAGATTTCTGAATCTGTGGACAAAAGGTATTCTCTGCCTTATACAGGCAAGGGACCTGTACCTCATGTGAGAAAAGATTGCTTGCTTCACTCCTTGGATAACTGCGTGACGTTTTTCAAGCAATGCTGCATGATATGTCACCATGCATGTGCAAGAAATTCTTAGATGCTCATTTTTTTAGTTGGAGATTTATATAGAAGTGGCTATATAAAGACTCAGAGAAACCAGTTGTCACTGAATCACTCAAAAGCTCTTCACAAGCCCTGGGCCCATTAACTGCAGCCTGTAATGCATTTTCAATAAGATATGTTTTAGAAATAACCAAATTATGATTTTAGTTCAAGATTTACAAAATCAAGTTTTGACCACAAAGTAATACTATGTTTAACACAGTAAATAAGAGGTTCAAAAAGATGTGAAGTACTAGAAAAGAAATTTTTTTAATGAGTCATCACACTGCTTATACTGATACAAAGTCCAAACTTCACTTCTTTCTCTCAGTTGATTAGATTCAGACCAGCTCTCTAAGCATTTAGACTGCAAACAGATCTGTAAACTGATTTACATTTGCCAAAGCAGAAGGTCTTCAGTGAAACTCAGAGATGACATCTGTCTCCAGGACCAGGGGGACTTGACTCTATTCCAGCTGAGAGCTGCTGGTTAGAACTGGTTGTGCATTTACTTACCCAAGAAACACCAGTATTTGGCAAGATAAACATATAAGACTATGGATGTATCTTTACCTAACCTCCAGCTTTAAATCTGAGAAATACACAGCCAGAAACATTCCTGACCCTGCTGCATTACCAGAGAAGCCATCCCTTTTGTAAAGGACCACACATGCCACAACCTATATTATAATGAACCCAAGAGGCTCTAATCAGAACAATGCTTTAATCTAGTAAACCTACACAGTCAGTACAGAAAGAGTCAAAGCAAAAATATTTAGAGTGCAAAGCTCAAAGCTAACAGGGCAGACACTGTATTTACCTCACTTGGATGACTCTTTCTCATCTGCGTGCTCTGTGAAGCCTGTGCTGCCTAAAAAGACCACATTATATCAATTTCATTAGCTAAATCTCTTCTTTACACATCTGTCAGTTCAATCCAGTGCGCAAGCTGAAAAACTGTAACTGTCACATCCTTTTTTAAATGTGTGAGTTTATAATACTTGTGAGAAGTGCTAAAGCAAGAGCCTAGGGACTCAAATGCTTCTTGTTTTCCCAGCAGGTAAAGCAAGGACAAGCATTAAAGCAAGTTTCCCAGTGAAGTCCAGTCAGTGTGTCTGTTTTCAGTCCCTCAATCTCTTTGCCTGAAAGCCTGCCCAGTATTTCCAATGTTATGCTTTAGTCTAATAAAAGATACAGCTTCTCACCATAAAAGTTCTCCCTAACTAGCAAGGACGTCTGAAAGCCTTTTCAAAACTGGAGACACCAATTTTTGCCAAGTGTGCTAACTGTCATGAGTCACATAATACTCTTACTTCTTGTACTGTTCTAAGATGAGTAAATATTATAATTGATAACAAGATGCTTGATGCTGAAGTGATTTATACAAGTATTTTGAAGAGGGTCTTCCACAGATACTTCATTTAGACTTATTTTCCCACACTTTTCAAAAGCTTCTCATTAGAAGGGGCAGCCTTCAAAACAGACTTGGTTTTTTCTCCTGTTTTTTTTTCTCTCCATGTTTTTATAAATATGGAGCTCGAAATCATCCCTATGACTCTTTCCTGGCTATGTGTCACACTGACATTTATCAGAACATCAAATACATGCACTGCTGCTTTTTAGACATGCACTGCTGGACAAATAGATTTCATACTACTTGTAAATGTTTCTCTCAGGGTACTCATATTCTATTTTCACAACTTGGCATCTCTTTGGTTTCTGAACAATATATGCCAAGACCATGCAAAATAAATAAAAGAGCAAGCCTAGCCCCTAAGCCACCACAGAAACCATCCAAAACCACTTTACCAGGAGAAACACCTTTTTTCGTATGTTTGCCTTACAGTACAGACTAATTTTTTTCCAGCCTACTTCTTTCCATTTCTGTAACTATGTCAGGGCCCTGGCTGCACTAATAGGCCTTAATAGCCCTGACAAATTGATTATGAAATAATTAATTGTTTCTCTTTAAAAGCTCTGTAATCTGGAGGCAGCAACAGGGGTTGACAGAGATTTACACAGCAGAGGGAAGAAGGTGAGATAGAGGCATTTTTCCCCCATGAACACAACAGTCTTTGCCATAACTCACGTGAAGCCTCCTCTCTCTGTTCCCCAGCCAGAGCTGCACCATGAGCAGTTAACTCACTCATCATTCTTGACACAGGAATAAATTAGAGAGGTAATCACTTCATGCTTAGATCATTTGGGAAAATCAGTGAAACCATCTCTACCTACATAAGCATATTCGAGAGAGATTACAAATCATGTACAATGTTTATTATATCTACAAATCCACAGGATAATATAGTAGTTGTTTCCCTCATTATATTAAAAACAACAAACAAAAATCAGAGCTTTGCAAAAATCTTTGCTCATCTACATGCTGGGTCAGCTTTACCCATGCATGGTCAGGAAAGGCCCAGAGACAAGGGTGTGAACAGTGATGCCTCCCTGCAGCAGCACAAGCCTCATCTTGTACAACCTGTACAACCTGAGAGCCAGCAGAGCAATAAGGTGAATGAATCTTCAGAGCATGTCATTGTCTCAGTACTTCATAATACTACAACACAAGTAATGAGATCTTATCCAAACGTGATTTAATGTCATGGCTGGAGCTGGCTGGTGAGCACGGGAACATTTTAAGTGGAATTTGAATTAAAATTTCATTTGGTATCATATTTAATTCAAAAATTAGTATTTTCTTTCTAAGTGAACAGATTAGTTGTGTAACTGAAGGCTATCTACATCACAGCCTTTTCCATGCCACTGCAAAAATAATTGCAGTGCTCTCAACGATAAGTTGAGTGTGGTCTCTCAAATGTATGTGTTATAAATAGAGATAAACTTTGTCTTGATTTTTAATTAAAACAATTATTTTCCATCTTCCTGCCTGCACTGAAAAGGCAAATACAGACCTTACATGACCCTCCTCCAAATCCCCTTCCAAAAACTGTGTCAGGTGTCAACAGTGAACACGACCAGTGCCCCACCAACGCACTATTGTGTGGCAGTCAGGGACAGAGGAAGGAACAGTCTCTGTGAGAGGTACACCTGGGGACAATCTGCTCTACCAGTATTCTATTACTCTCTAGACAGCATGAAAAATAGCACTGTACAGCACCAGCATGATCCCTGCTTTTAAAGAGATGTTCTTGTATTTGAAACTGAAATTAATTCAGCCAACGTACGCAGCCCTTTATTAAAAGGCTCTTTGAATACAAGGAAACAGAGATACTTGGAGAAGTCATGCACCTGAAGTGTTTGGGAGTAATTTCTTGTTTATTCAGTGTGTGCAGTCAGCTGTGGGCTGCACCCCCTTAGACAAACAGTCCCTCTGCACTGCCCAGAGGAGTCACCTGAAGGACACAGGGTGACAGTTCTGGTGTTCACCACAGCCTGGTTGACTGGGGAAAAGGCAGTTCCCACCTCTGCCAAGGGCCTCCACCAAAACCCTCCCACAGAGCTGCTTGGAGGACGCAGTGAGTCAGGGCACTGCCTCTGGAGGCACCTTCCCAGCACACCCGCTCTGACCTGCTCTGCTCACTTAGCCATGCTCCATCTGCATGCCTCAGCCCTGCTCCCCCGGGCACAGCTCCTGCCATGGAAACCTTCTTCAGACTCCAGAGGAGCCTGACTCCCTGCATGGCTAATATTTTTAGAAATGACCCTGTTGCTGCAGTGTATTACAAATGAAACAAATGTACCCTTATATAACATTATTACAATTATATTGCAGTGCAGCAGCTACTGAGGTTCTGCCACGTTAAGGGGCAGAAGACACTGCATGACTGGACACTGAGTGACTTGTATCTTGCATAAAAATAGAGGTAGAATACTTGGATTGAGGATATCCCTTTTCTCCATCAAAAAGTTATGCTTATATAAATCTTAAATGACTTGCAGCATGAAAACAAATTGCTAGGCCGCCAGCTGAGACTTCAACCCATTTTGAGCCTATAATTATGCTTGAACAGCTCTTGAAAACACCAAAGTCTGTTTCTGACTGCATAGCAAAGCATGGAATGGGCAAGACAAATATTGTAGTAACCTTCATGAGCAACCTGATAGTTACTGTGGAATCTGTCCTCTGCCCTTTATCTTCTTGGGGAAGTTGGTCCTGATTACAAAAACACATTTAATAATGAGATGTTCCACAAGCTGATGATTTTATTTATCTATTTTTAACGATTATTTCAATATTTTAAGCAAATACTTAATTTGTGATGTTATCTTTTCATTTTCATACTCTGCTATATGGAAGAAGTATTTAATAGACACACTTTGATGTCAGTACAGATTCACAGACAGATAATTTTCTTCTGAACGGACTTGTTTCTGTAAATATAAATGTAATGCAAACATAACTGGCACAGTCCTGTCTGTGGTAACAGCTGTGATTAAATCATACCTGTGTCTATTGTCAGGGATGTTTATTACCCTCCACTCTGCAACGAAAGAGCAAACAAGTGTGACTACACCCATATTTTAGCAGCAGCAGGATACAGATGTTAATTCTGGACTGTACTGCCCTCACATCCCTCCAGCTCTGTAAACGGCCTCAAAGTCAGACTTTGCCATTTTTCTTTTTTGGGTTTTTATATGGAGATAATTTCCTAGGCTCTTCACTTTGCTATGTCACATACCTGAAGAAATAGTGTAAAACACACAGCATAAAGCACTTTAAGGGAACTTCTTAGGAGAAAGTATTCATTGCTCACGGAGAATTCTCTTGCCTGACCTTGGTATTGTCACCTTCCTTGCAGAGGAGGATTGCAGAGGCACAAACAGCCCCAACACTTGGTTTTCCCACCCAGCTGCCACCAACACACTGTGAGTGAATCACTGAACTTTTTTTTGTAAAACACACAGCATAAAGCACTTTAAGGGAACTTCTTAGGAGAAAGTATTCATTGCTCACGGAGAATTCTCTTGCCTGACCTTGGTATTGTCACCTTCCTTGCAGAGGAGGATTGCAGAGGCACAAACAGCCCCAACACTTGGTTTTCCCACCCAGCTGCCACCAACACACTGTGAGTGAATCACTGAACTTTTTTTTACATCAGTAAAACATCAATGGATGTGGCCACCACTTGGTTTTCCCACCCAGCTGCCACCAACACACTGTGAGTGAATCACTGAACTTCTCTGTACATCAGTAAAACATCAATGGGGGCTATGTGGCCACATAAATACATTGAAGAAGCTTTTTATGTGCGTTAGACATTAACTGGTGGTACATAAATGCACAGCACTGCTGTGAAATTGTAATTGCAAAAGCCTAAATTAAGCCAAACACTGGTAACTATGCTTAAGAACTCATGCAACTTGCACACTCAGTCATTACTACTTTCATTGCAGTGTTTGTCTTCTGACTGTCTTAAAGGGCTTGTTACTTACGCAAGGGAGCTCATTACAGCTTATTAAGTGCTGGAAAAGTATGGGAATTTGGCAGGTCACACTTCACAGAAAAGGCCACCTGTACACAGGGTTTGCAGGTAGGGAGACAGTCTGAGCTTTTCTGAAACTGACATTCCACTGCAAAGTACAAACTGATTTTTAATTTCTTCATTATTATCACCTCAATTCCTCCTTCATCATTACAGTTGTGTAATCTCTGCCCTTGGAGGTTGTCAAGATCTGACTGGTTACAGCCTTGAGCAACCTGCTCTGGCCTCAGAGCTGACCCTGCTTTGCAAAGAGGCTGAAGCCCTCGTTAGGTCCCCTCCAACCTGAATTATTCCATGATCCTTTTGCCTTCTTTCTGATGTTTTTCAGGATTTCCCTTACAGACTAGGGACTCTTATACAGAGGTTGTTACCTCGGCAGAAAATTCAGGTGTCCAAGCTTTATTAAGTTTGTTTTTATGAAAGATTCAGTATGCTGCAGGAAAATCAGTACTTACGGCAGATTTGCAATTTTTTTTTGTTTTGATTCAAATATTAGTTTTGCCAAATCTTCTGGAACCTCCAGGAATTTAGAGAAAGAAATAACCCAAGTTATTTATACTTTTCTGTCCTTCTATGTAATCTCTGCTGCTTTTTAACTGATGTCTGTATACTTCAAATTTTAGGTACTGCACTGCTGTGTCTGGTCCATTGCCTTCTCCACTTTCCAGTAACTGGTATGTATGAACCTGCAGGAAACATTCAAGTGATTAAAGTCCTGCAAGGGATGGTGAGTTACACATGAAAATCCTTCCCTGAATTAAGCTTCTCCCTAGGGAAAATTTGAATTTCTCCAGGTTTTCACCTTTGTATTAGCTTGTGTTTACAACAGAATATTAACTTCATGTTCAGCACATTTTCAAACTCCCTAACTAGCTTCCTAAAGTATTTTCCACCTCCAGTAGAGGTCAATTTTTCAAGCTTCTTAAGTAATAGCAGAGAGTTTTATTATAGCTCCCTTTCTACTGTCTGACAGGAGCCATTACAGCCATTTGGCAAACAACATGCTTTTACTTTTTTTTTTCCTTACTCTTTTCTCTAAGAGATTCTGTAAGAGCTATAAAAAGCAGGTCAGCTTTGTAAGCACCTGTATAAGAATTCCTCCTGTCTGTAAATGTAATGTGAAAACCAAGTAATTTACATTCAAAAGTTATTAAAATAACTGCTGGAGTCAGGAACCGAATGAACGAAGCTACAAAATGATCAATTAAAATGCAGTAGTTTTTACTTCCACCTTGTCTATACTTGGATTTTTCAGCAAATTCTTGTTGCTATTTTATCTCCTTTAAGCATCACTTGATATGCCCATATTATCACTTTCAGTGTTTTCATTTTATGGATTTAAGATCTGTAATGCTAGACCAAAATATCCTTTTTTTTTTTTTTCTCCCTTGCAAATCTAAGCTGGTATGAATGGCTCCAGTGAGTAATTTTCCTTAAGGGCTACTACATAAGTCTGGCATATTCTCTGACTATCCACATTACTGAAGGTTGCTTACAGCTTTGAGCAAAACAGTGAGAGTCCTGCCATCCTCATGATCAGGCATCCAAGGAGACAACTGTTTTGATAAGCTACAGAAAAAAAGGACTCTCTGTTTGCTCAAACACTTGCACACTCTTCAGCTTCTTGCCAAAGCCTGCTCACACTTCAGGCTCTTGGTGGGTTCTGGATATGCAATCTCACCATGATCAGTGAGTCACCATGGCATGATTACCCTATGATTAAATCACTTCTGCTTCCTCTTGCTGGGGCCACTCCACATTGGAGCCTTTCCAGATGAGTCCACATCATCCTGCTCAGAGATCTGTTGATCTCTTCAGTACACAGCGTTTGAGATTGTAGCACCAAAGATTGCTGGACTGAGCACTGCTGAAAGGCAATGAATCATGATGCCAAACTTATTAATTTCTATGATTATCAGTTTATCCTCTTATCCAGTTCATCCAGGAGGATCAGCACCATTCTCCAGTTGTGGCAAACCATGTGGAGGAAGCACTGTTAAGCCTTTTTGCTGTCACGATAATGACTACAAAGAAGCCACTTGTCCTGGTTTTAGCCAGGATAGGGTTAATTTTCTCAGTAGCTAGTGTAGTGCAGTGTTTTGAATTCAGAAGTGATAATACATTGTTGTATTGTTGTATTGTACATGTACATGTATTGTACATGGCACAAATTACTAGGGAATGCAGGAGAACCAACAAAAAGTGATGCTAAAATAAGGAGTGGAAGGTGGGTAACAGTTGTTTTGAGGGACTGGGATGTACTCAAATGTACTTTCACCTATGTAATCCACAAATCAAGCTGAATCCAGTACAGTAATAAAAGTGACAGATAAACTCACAATGAAATATGGGCACGAGATGGGTTTTCTGGAAAAAGCCTCAAACAACACAAGCAGTCTTTAACACTCAGCCCCTGTAGCACTATGAACTAGTGAGCAGCAGAGAGGATGGACATGCTCAGCAGCATTCCAGGTCTGTCTTGGAACCCCAGTAACAGGGATGGCCACAACTGTTCCCTGTAAGACATCTGTGGCTCTTCGTTACATCTCCCGTGATTTTTGTGCCTTAAAGATAAAAACTTGTCAGCCAGAGACAGTGTTCCTTGAGTGTTTTGAGGGATGTTTCTGCTCTCTTTTGTAAGGTACTGATAGCTATTTTCTCTGTGTATTGTAAACTGGTATCTCCTATGACTTAGGCAGTACAAGATGCCATTTTTCTAAGAGTGTATTTTATTTTTTCAGATGTTTATAAAATGGTGGTGTCCTTAAAAGAACAACCCCATCATGCAGAGGACTGAAGGAAAACTCTAATTTAACTAAAGAGCCCTAAAGCTGCCTCAGTTCAGACTTGTTCCCAAGAGAACATTGCTGGGAGCCAACTACTGCTGCTTCCTTCTCTGCTTTCTGTTGCTGGCAAGGCCGAATCTATTTTTTACTGACATGCCACTTATAATATGCTGTGAAATGCAGACAAAATGCAAAGATAAATTGGAAGCTATCTTGATAAACATTTGACATCAGTTTCCAAAGCCTAGAAACAGTTTTGTGATGTTCTGAACTCAGGTAACACAGGGATGATATTACAGCAGGTTTTTTTGTGTAATTGCACAGAAATGTCAGCTGTGAGATGAACAGCTCCTTGATGTGAAAGAGCATATTCTAGCATCTTTATATTTAGACTACTGCACATAGTGGCTCTTAATCAGTAGTTTGGCTGTGCTTCTGACTTTCTGTGTAACTGCACAAGTCACTTAATTTGTTTGGTTCCATCACCTATGCAGTAAAAATAAAATACCTTTGTAAACCAGTTCAAGATCTCCTGACGGGCAAGTTATATAAACCTTCTTCATTACAGTTAACATTTCTTTGCTACATTCACAATTCTCTTATCTAGCTCCAAACAGAATTTGAAACATTCTTGCTAATACTTCATTGACACCCTTTACTTTGCAACAGTAAAAACAGGGGGATCCTCCTCTGCTTCAGCCTTGTTCTCTCTGGTCTTTCTCCTGATCCCCTGACAGGAGTTGCTCTGTCATTTGTGCTGCTTCAGCAATCTCAAACTCTCGACAGCCTTTCACCTACTGAATCACTTCCTGACTTTAAGTGATGCCTGTAAACTTCTCTTCACCTGAACCTGAAGATGAGCCTTTCAGTCACATTTCTCCACTCTAGCAAACTCACATGCTGGAAGGAATTTTACAAGATAGTAATTTTTGCTGCATCTCAAATCCAGCTTTTCTTTCACCATCTATCACTTTCCTTTTGTCTTGCTAGGTAAACTGCCTGCACTTACTTTGATAGAGTTTATACCTCTTTCTTTCTGTTTCTTTCTGTAAATAGTTTCAAGCAACAACAAAAATAATGTTATCTAAGGATGCAGGTACATTTACAAAATGTCACAAAAACATACTTCTGGCAATAATCCCAGAGCAAAACAAAGATATTCTGGGAAGGTCTCCATTTAAAAAATAAATTCTATTCTAAATCAGGGGTCCCTGTGCTGTTTTGGAGGAATGAGTTCTGTCACTCTTTACATGCAGCTAGTAGAACTTTACACGCAGTAAGGTCCTCATGGAAACAAGTTAAGAGTCACAGTTCCAACACTGCTCCATATCTACATATCTTTCCTCACACTGCCCCAGGTAAAGTCTCCTATCTGCTGCCAGTGTCCCTCTTCCCAGCCTGCAGTAGCACAGCAACCACAGCAATTATCTGGAAGGAGAAAATTATGAGGATGCTATCTACCTCATTTTCACTTGTCTTTTAAAGGAGTCAACTGCTAGAAATAAAGGTAAGAGGCAGCAACTGTTTTTTTCTGCAAGGTAATAATGAAGAGAGCATTACAGGAGCTCTGAGGAAGAACTAGTGGAGTTTGTTCATGGAGTGCAGAAGTAGAATCAAAGAACTTTAAAGCTGTCCTTCCATTCCAGTCCCCTGCTCACCAGGTGACCCTGCATAAAGAAAATTAAGTTTTAATCTGTCTGTATTTCTTTGGGCAGATATGGCACTTAATTTCTTCTGGAAGGTGCAGCCCAGGGGAAAGCAAATCCTATCTGTATTGCCTGAAGACTGTCCATGCCTAAGGTTACAGCAGCTCCTTGTGTGAATTAGCAGATGATACAAGCACATTTCATCACGTCCTCAGTGAGCCTCCTATGATGGGAGTTGGAAAAACATGGGGAAAACACAGGCTTCCTGACAGCAAGGATGTCATGGAAATTCTCTCCTGGACTTTCATAAATCCTCTGAAATTCTCCATGCCACTGCAGCACAAAGGAGGAAACTGGACTCCCAGTTGAGCTAAGCGAAAAATAGAATCAGCCCTTACCCCTCAATGAGACAATATATTTCTTTGACTGACTGTCAGAAGTAAAAAGAGCTATAAAAATGGCACTCAGAACCTGAAAAATAAAACTTTATCTAAGATAAACCTGCAGAGAGGCCAAAGCACTGGAAAAGTGCTGGAGGACCAGGCTGGTGACAGGACCAGGTTCCACATCCTTCTGCGTGTCTGCTGCCTGTGACACTGCTCTGCTTTTAGGAAAAATGCAGCTGCAGCCCAGGCCACTGTAAATCCTGCTTTGTTTGTGACTACCCTGTTATCTTCCTTAAAATAAATACTGATATTCTTAGTGTTTCTCCATCCAAAACAGCTCATACGAAATACTGATCTGGTACTGCACAGTTACTTTCAGACACACACAGGAGACACTCCTCGAATCTATTTGTAACCACAGCCTCAGTTATTCTATAGCCAAAACGTGCTGCTCTTCAGAGGGATTGTCAGCACCATGTGGAATGAAGAGATGCTGTATATGGCATTACAGTGTTTCCAGATTTCCACTCTGCAGATGGTCATGGCATTTTCCACATGACTCCTACTGTAACACCAGACCCACATAAGTCATTTATAAGTAACTGATATGGCCCAGCACCTTATAGCATGCTGTGCAGTATTCAAAGCTGAACAGGCAACACAAAAGAAACATTAGCATTTCTCCTTGGTTTAATTTTATAGAGAGCATATATGCATCCAGGAGAAGTAGAAAAGCAGAACAAATACTGCTATGATAGCTAGCACATGAAAATATCACAACTTCCATTAAATATGGTCATCTAAAATGCATGACAATTACGAAGGACATGCCCAGAGAAAATGAAATATTACTTTGTGGTGTGGTCAAGCCTCTGAAAATACTGCTACAATTGAACTCTATTCACTTGTTTAATTGGCAATTACTTTGTTATTGGAGAAAGAGGTGTCTAATTGCTGAGAATGACCCTTCTGCCTTTGTTTTCCATTCTCTTTCTCCCTCCATTGGGCTAAACAGATGCACACTTTATTTTTGTCTTTTCTTATGACAAGATGTAATAAAACAACTTCTAAGATAGTTAGTAACAGGAGACATGGGTTGAAAAACAGGAATGCAAAATAAATTGTATGGCTTTTGTTGCTAAGAAAATATGGGGTGACAAATGAGATCCCACCAGCTCTTAACCTTGAAGTATTCCATGTGTTATATAGAATTCTCACAGCAAAAAATAAAATCAAATTAAAAAGTTCCCACTGGTATCATAGCTAAGCATACCTATTTTCTTTAAACATTTTCTCTTTGCTTCTAAGCATATCTCATTTCAATGCAAAGCTTCCAAATTAATTATTTTCTTTAGAGTCCTAAAATGCAATTCAGGTGCTAATGTTTCAAGTGTTGGTATCCTAGGAACACAAATATCTGCAGTGCCCCCCACTCCTTCCA
The DNA here is from genome assembly GCF_000695815.1 of Acanthisitta chloris. NCBI lineage: Eukaryota > Metazoa > Chordata > Aves > Passeriformes > Acanthisittidae > Acanthisitta > Acanthisitta chloris. The sequence continues at coordinate 70,849 of NW_008688638.1, read as the reverse complement.
GCTGCAGCTGCCTGTGTAGCCCAGATCAGTCTCAGCAGCAGCAACATTGTACTTCCATCTCAGAAGAAACTTCTTAAAAGATTGTTCTGAGTGACCATAACAAACCTGCTTCAGTGGAACAGACACAACAGAAACTGGATGTGAGTGTCTGACACCCTGAGTGACCATAACAAACCTGCTTCAGGTGGAACAGACAAAACAGAAACTGAATGTGAGTGTCTGACACTACTAAGACAGTAAATGAGATCAAGCTATAATTCAAATCCAGATTGGCAGTATATTCCCTCTAATGAGTTTGATACATCTCCACTGTGCCTTGGTGCAAGAGCAACAGTCAGACATCAGAATATCTGATCTTGTTCTGGAAATGTGCTCACATGTGAGTGCCAAACAATTCCGGTTTGGCCAGAGCTTGGGCTCTGTGAATCGTGGGCAGTTTCGGAGTGGAACACAATCCCTGATGAGGCTGCAGGACTGCAAGGGCATCACTTAATAGCTGGAATGTTTTTGTTTCAACACAGCTCTCCTTTTGTGAAGCTAGTATCAAATTATCCATATTTTTTTACAAATATAAAAGAAGGACTCACTAGCCAAACATGGAACACTAAAAAGGAATAGATTTCTTGTCCTGTACATGAGCAGTAAGTTAAAAAGATTTTCTCTTACATTAGTCTAGTGATGCAGATTTTGCTTATAGAGCCCTGGGTATATAAAAATAAATTCATAGCTACAGTATAGGTTTAGAGTCAACACATCAGTGATCACAGAGGACGTGGATTTAAATTACCCATTTTGCCCCTGAAGTTTAGTCTCCAGCATAATTCAGAAACAGGTCAGCACAACTTCAATTAACTGTATCAGTAAGGACCTTAATGGAATTGCACAGGATCCAGCAGAGTACAGACTCAAGAGAACAAATCTGAGCTGAAGTCTTGCTTTCTCCTCTGTGATGTGAAGCTCAGCCAGGGGCTGGGGATGAAGGGAGCTGTGCTGTGTGTACCAGCTGGGGAATCCCTGTGTAACTAGTCAAGCCAGTTCTGAGGCTGCAGTTGTCACCAAAGCACTCTGACTGAGCCAGTCCCATCGACTACAGCAACTGGATTGTGCTGTTGAGCATTACAAAATGTTTCCCCTTTTTTTTAATCTGCTTATCGATGAGGTCAATTAAGAATACAGCACTGCTGAACATTGATACAGGTAACCAAGCACAGATCTAGTGGCTCAGGCAGGTAGAAACACCATATCTTTAAAGGAAATTTGACAAGGGTTTAAATGATGGAGACAGGTTTGTAAAGAAACATGAAGAAGAGGAGAACATTCCTTTTTTATTATGTGAACTCCCACATGTGATGTCATGAAGAATTTGTGTGGGAACTTATTTACAAAACTGGGACTTAGTGTCATTACACTGTGCTGAAGCTGGAAAAAAAATTACCATGCTATAAGTCAAATGTCACAGCAGAATTTAATATGCTGGAATTCTTGGAAAGTGCTCTAATGCTTTCAGCTCAGAAGCAGTGTACACTGCTTTTTATAGCAAGGAATTTTAATTATTATTAGTTTTTGGCAATCCCCATAGTCTGCTGGCATTTTCTAACCCACAGAGATTAAAACCTGAAGAGAAACAGAAGGTGGTAGGAAAGGGAAGAATGCCTAATTGAAGTACTCAACATCTATTTATCCATGACTTACTAATAGTGATATGTGAGCAGGAGTTCAGGATCAAGACATTATTCTCATTTTCTCCCCAAATGTGCCATTATTAACTGACTTCTTGTAACAGCCAAAATAGGTCAGAGAGAAGTGGGGAAGTAACTGTATCATGTAAGGGATGGCAGTGTAGTAGCTGGGCTGAGGAAAGACTAACAAAAGAGTTTGCCTTGAAATTTGCAAGAAATCCTGGAAAGGTTGTTTCTTCCCCCACATCACAGTACCAGGATCCACAGCACATACAGGTAAGTTAGTCTCAGTGGATTTATGGGCAAACAAGTTCCTGCCCTGCAGTGGTTTTCGTATGAAGCCTTGCTGATACTACCAGGTTTCCATGGTCTCCACCTCACTTTTCCCCGTTTTTACTTTTCTATCCAGGTGTTATCTTACAAGGCAAACCCAGCCTCCATTCAGCAGCTCCTGACCTGCATCCTCTCTCCCCTCAGCTCTCCACACTGACATGTCACTGTGGCTGCCACATAGCCATGGAAGCACATGAGGCTCAGCAATCTGGGGAAATCCCACAGCTTCCTATTCCTCTGTCCTAGGAGCCACATCCCACATCCCTCCCCCACGACTTCACAGCACTTCCTAGCCTCCTGCCTACTGACAGACCTTTTTCTCATGCTGCTCTAGACTTCAGCATGTACCTTCTGGCTTCAGACTGTTGACTAACTCTTTCTCAGCCACACTGAGGGTGTGACTCAGGTTTGCTGCTAGTGGCAAGAGCACACATTGTGATGAATATCTGGAAGGAATACTTCAAACACTGTAATTTTGACCATGGACTATTACAGTCCCAGCTAAGGGCAGCTCGTTCACTGTATGTATGCAGCACTGAGTTGTGGCAGAGGTGTGTATGGAAGATGAAGCAATGATATCACAAGGCTCCATGCCTTCACCTGGTGCCTTGCTCACTCTGAGAATGGAAGTCAGTTTCCACAGTGATGCCATTCACCAGAAGCCTTTTTGTATTGGGGGGAACAGAAGAAAGAGAATTTTGGGAAAGTTCCTGTGATGCAACAGTGGCAGTGGTGTTTCTATCCCAAGCAAACCCCAAGCAACAAATTGTCCCTCTGAACATTCAGGGGAAATATTCTGAAGAGCTGTTCAGCACCAGACTCATGGCATGCCCTATGCTCCCTCCCCTCACTCCAAAATGCACTTCAAAAATGAAAGAAAAAAAGGACATGACACTAAGAGCTAATTAGCACTTCCTCTTATATATGTTATTGCTGATGCAACTTTTAGTATAAAGAGACAGGAATTTCCTGCTAGGTGGCTAAATTCACTGCTAGGAAGAATCCTGGCTCTCCTGCACTTTGGCATTTAATGAACTGTGGCAATGCAGTACTCTCTGTAAGAAAAGAATTGGCTCACTAGCTTTCTCCCCTTCACAGAGTACTCTCTGCACCTCCTCTGCTTCCACTTTTATAGTTTTCACAGTTTCCCTAGAAGGAAAACCATTTGCACAAGACAAAAATTTCACAGTATAAAAAAGTCCTTTGGGATTCATTATATGTTACATGCTATTATGTTATATGCTATATGAATAATAAAGCATTACACAACTTCTAAAACTACTATATTCATAGATTTGCATCATGTAAGCTTTATATAAAAGTAAAGCTTCGATTTGTCATGGAAGCTTCTCCAATGATTAACATTTATCAACATCCAACAGTCAAAAGCTATCAGATGTCAGTGTTGTCCTTGTTAATCCTTTTCCCCTGGGAAATGTCTTAAGGATCTGTACGCTGATGTACTGAGCTCCCCTTCAGCACACAAAATTCATCCAGATATCTGCAATGACAAAGTTCCTACCAGATAATTTTTGTTCTTCTGGAAGGGACTGAACTTCTTGCCACTGAAAGAGATTGCTTTGTAGTTAGCAGTCAAACAAGCACACATAACAACCTCTTATCAGTATTTCTCTGGGCCTTCCCCTACTTTCACAAGTCTTCCTGTAAACTGAACGCTTGAAATTTAGTTATACAACTTGAATTTTAGTTGACTGATTAGGATAGATGATAAGAGAAACTATTCTTGCACATCATTGTTTCTGCAGCTTACTTTACCATACCACCACCATAGTCCTTAAGATCTTCTTTGGAAAGGCTAAAGAAACTGCCTTCTGGACACAGAACAGCATCTCATTTGCTCAGCAACAGTAAAATTCTCTCTAATGTGCTCCTTAACCCAGAAACAATCATGAAACCCAAGACAGTAACATATGGTCTGTTAGGAATCACCTTGCACTTCTCCAGCCTCACCAGGCAGGGGCTATGTGAAAATCTACATCCACTGGAAGTTATTAAACTTTAATAATCAAGAAAACTTGCTCAGGTGTTCTCAGCTGTAAACTTTCTATTTGTCACCTGCTACTCCCAGGCAGATAAACTCACAGATGGAAGAGACTCCAGACCAGAAATTATAAACCCTGCAAGCACTGAAGTACAGAAATAGCATAGCAGAAATTCATTGGCTCCATTTCCCCCATTCTTGGGGAAATGGATAAGTAATATTAATGGATAATAATTTTTTTCTTTGCAGACATTTCAACAGCTGAAGACCACTCATTTGCCCATAAGTGTGAGCATACTTGTCTGCAGGAGAAATCAGAAGACAGCCATCAGTAGCATTAACTGAAGAAAAGGGGCACCAAATTCCAAGAGCTACTACAGGTGTGGGAAGACAGGTTTGATGTTCTTGAAATGATGGAAAACTGAACACAGAATATCTACAGCTCACACACAACGCTGAGCATCAGCAAGTCCCTGTGGGCACTTGTGGCAGGTCATCCCCTGCACAGGCACTGGTCATTTCACAGGGACTCCCTGCAGTGCAACATCCTTGTATGAGTATCTGCCAAGCCAGGCCCTGGCGTGGGATCTCTGACCAGCAGACAATTCGTGCAGAGACAACAGCTCCCTCCTGCCCTTGGAATGCTGTCAGCCCCTGCCTGCTCCTCCTAGCTCCCAACTACCACCACCTCCAACCATTCAGGACCAACACTGCTCCATGTTGCCCAGGAGATGGGGAATTTGAGCAAGTGCAGAAGGCATGTGAGCACCTGGCACGTGATCTACACAAAATCCTGTGCCAAAATACTGCAAGAAGAGGCAGGAGAGGAAGAGAAATAAAAGGAGCAGATACTACTCCATTTAAGATGACTGATTAAAAAAAAAAGTCTGACAGGTTGTGTGGTTTATTATATTTCAGTTTTAATTCCTTGTTGGCAGTAGTTAGTCTCATTTCATTGCCTTTAATTTCTCCTCAGGTTTATCTGCAAGTTTAATACAGGTCTTTGTGCATGCTCAGGACTTGTTCACTTAATTGAGTGAAACTAGAAGCCACAGGTATGCCTAAAGGTTTTATTAAAAAAAAAAGTCTGACAGGTTGTGTGGTTTATTATATTTCAGTTTTAATTCCTTGTTGGCAGTAGTTAGTCTCATTTCATTGCCTTTAATTTCTCCTCAGGTTTATCTGCAAGTTTAATACAGGTCTTTGTGCATGCTCAGGACTTGTTCACTTAATTGAGTGAAACTAGAAGCCACAGGTATGCCTAAAGGTTTTATTAGTAGAGAGCAATTTCCCTAACCTCTCCCCAATTAGGTTGCACAAAGATGTAGATGATGTTTTATTTAAACACAGGCATACTGCACTCTTACTGCAGCTCTTGAAATTAGTCAGACATGAGAAACTCCACAAGTACAGGATCTCCTCACTCAAGAAAATAAAGGAAAGCAGTTAAAAATCTGTAACATCAGTATCACCACTACCATATACTCCAAGAAATTCCAGTCCATAAAGCTATGCTTGTGTTTACAGCCTCTCACGATGAGTCCATGTCACATTTAGGAAGAGGAGGAGGAGATAATACTCCTTGCAAACTGTGGTGTTGTGCCAGTATTATGTATTGGGGTATTTTTCACTTGTGTAAACTGGCTAAGAAAACCCCTTGTGCTCCCAGTCCATCCTAACTGAAGTCCCTGTTTTCTAGGTATGCTGATATTATACCCTATGACACATTTTTCAGCCACTGGTCCACTACTTGCAACATTGCTTCCAAATTATTTTGACCGTAGAGGTTTCTCCTTCTGCCTTCTAAAAATGAACTTTACCCCCCACTTAGCAGCAGAATAATTACTGGCTCCATGTTGTCTGGGGGCTCTGGCTTCAAGAGCAGGAAACATTTGGCAGGTTGCTCCACTGTCAGTTTTGGCTTTTCTCTTCCTACTTTCTCCCTTAAATCAACCTATTCCTAATTGCTTCCCCCTTTGTTTTCCATTCCTTATTACAGTTGAGTCAACCTCTTTTTGTGTTATGCTCCTCTATTCTGAACTTCCCTACCCAGTTACCATGAACTAATTTTAGGACTCAGCCTTGTTGTGTTTACATCCTCTCTTAGACCACTTACAGAAGTGTGAATTGCCCAGAACAAAGGGCAATTTCAAGCAATGAACTCGGCTCTGAGGATAAGAAGCAGGGTGGAGCAGGCCCATGAAAGTTTAGGGAAGGCAGTTTGGAAACCAGGAACAGCAAGCTCAGTTCCTATGTATCGAAACATTTGATAACGGTGGCATCTTGCTCAAGCTGCTCTGAACAGACTCACTGTGCAGTCCCTGTAGACCAAATCCCTGTTTTCCACAGAGCAAAGATGCAAACAGCTTCTAGTTTTAACAGCTGGCAATACAACACACAAACCTCTCCACCACACTTTCCCTGATAGGCTCCCAACTTCACTGGAGGCTACAGCTTTTAAAGAGCTAAGGGAAAACAAGCTCCTTGGCTGGAGCTCAGCGTCCCACCCATACGAAAGTTCACGAACAGTTGCAGAACAATGTTCAGACACTGATCAACAAAAAAAAATTCTAACAAAAATTTGTCAGACTGGAAATATAGTTAAACCATGTGTGAACATTATTCTACTCTATCAGACTGCAAGATCAGCTCTCAGAGCCTAGAAATCATTTGTGTATGGTCTTGTAATTAAACAGTGCCATCAGTCACCTTTGCCATGCAGAATTTTCCTCTGCTCACACACACGTTCCTCAAAGGATGCTGCTGGAGAAGCTTTTGCTCTAATGTCCATATTCAAATAATTAATTTGGAATAGTTTGCCTTTACAGTGAGCATTTTTGTCACGTTACACTTCAAAGACACTCTCCTGGTCAGGATATAGTTTTGTGCACAGGCCTGGCACAAACCTGTAGCTGACAGCAGTAAAACTTTATCATTCTGCTGACGTGTTTTCAACCTGTCCTCTGCCTGCCAAAATATAACCCTTGCAAGCAGACTCCATATGACTTGCCCCTCAACTATAGATCCTGTCAACTTGCATTATCCATGGTAACAGTAATATTTAAGAAACACCCTCTAGCGAAATGCTTACACTGTTTTTAGCTTCAGCAGAATAAATACAGATATCAACAGTACCACAAACATATCTTAATTCTGATAAACAACTCAAAGTGGAATTTTTGTTTTTTCTAATTCCTTAAACCTATCAATAATTTACATCATATTCTTTACCTTCATTCAAAACTTGCATTTTTAATATTAAAATGATTTTGTGCTTAGTAGCACCAAGTTACAGGAAGAAAAGTAATGGAAATTAAAAAATGTAAACAGTACTGAAAGGCTATTTGTTCTGTCAATAAAGTACAGCTAATATTTTTTAATTTCATCTTAAAATACACTCCTGACTGCCATGGCCAACTCTTGGTTTACTAAGGCAAATCTTTATAACTGAAATTATTAAGTCATTCATGTATTTTAATGACAAAGAGAATTGAATTGCAACCTGGAAGGACACTGGAAATCTGCAATGTTAACTGATTATCACACCAATCTGATCCTTCCAGATGAAGTAAAAGCAAGATGTGACAAATGCATGTAGCTCCTAACAGCCTCCAGTGAAATGATGACAACAGGACTCCATGGCTTCCTTTGACAAGCTCGTTTACAATACACTTTGTTGATGATATTTAAACAATAGCTAGTGCCAAATGGATTGGCAATGCTGATTATACTAATCAGTCTCCTTGTCCAAATTAAGAAAGTGTCTGTTCAGCATTTTTCTAGGTTTCCTAGGGAAACAAATTTGTTTTATCATCTTTTCTACCTGCTATGTCTACCCAGCAGACTGAAGAAACAAATTTGTTTTATCATCTTTTCTACCTGCTATCTCACACACACAGAGGAATACTGAGGACAGAGTGCTGTGAGTGGTGAACAATTTAGAGGCAATCGTTGGGAGGTGTATCTTTCTGGGGAACCAGGTGGCAGCAAGAGGTGTAGGGCACTCAGGCACTAACTTACAGAAAATGACAGATTTCTGCTGCACAAGGAGAAGCTTTTTGTTTTATCATCTTTTCTACCTGCTATCTCACACACACAGAGGAATACTGAGGACAGAGTGCTGTGAGTGGTGAACAATTTAGAGGCAATCGTTGGGAGGTGTATCTTTCTGGGGAACCAGGTGGCAGCAAGAGGTGTAGGGCACTCAGGCACTAACTTACAGAAAATGACAGATTTCTGCTGCACAAGGAGAAGCTTTTTTCCAGCTGTCAAACTCTGGAAAATATTCTGGGTTTAGTCACTCTTCTAGAGTCAATAAAAAATAATGATCTTTCTCATTTCTTTTCCAAAACTGAGACCAACTGAAGTGAAAACCTCCAAATGCAAACAAAACTGAAGGACAGTTTTCCTCCTACTCAGGAAGCCTAGCACAGGTTTCACGTGTTACTGCTGCAATAATCCAGTGCTAGGAAATAAGGAAAGAGACCTAGAATGAGAACTGCTACTTCAACTTGTATCAGTGGAAAAATTACTTTATCTGTATACAGATAATGTGGAAACAATTTTGCATTGTACAGCATCAAGTGACAGACAAAGCACAGCTCCTCATCAAAAGCCTGACATTACTACCCCTAAATTTAAAAGTAAAATCCAGCTTTAAACGGGAGCATGAATACTTTGGAAAGTCCACAGTAAGTTTCTTTGTAAGCTAGCCAAAATAGGTCCCTGTATGCAATCTAACTGAAGCCAGAAATCATTTCTGCCTAACCATGTGCACAGGTCCTTTGCTGGGCCAAGGAGCAAGAGCTGCACACTTGTGACCCACGCCCTGAAATACCTCTGCACAGCCCCAGCCAGGAAGGTAGAGCACACAGCCACTGTCAACACAGCATTTCAGATCATCTGCAAGCAGCACAGCTCACTTCCCTCCCATACACCTGCACGGGGCTGTGACTTCCCTGCCATGTGCTGATGTGCAGCACTCTCCAGAGTGGTCCATGACATTCAAACAAGCACATTTTACAGCAAATAAGAAACAGTGGTATGAAATATATGCAATATATGCACTGGAAATCTAGGAGGCATCATTTACAGACAGTTTTATGTTATTATAGGCTGCAAAGATACCTAAAGCATCTTGCATTCATAGTCCTGACAAGAAAAAAGCAAAAACATGGTCTTTGTGCCTGAAGCTCTGCTAACAACAACATATAGTTGCTGCAGCTTAAAAATATCCCTTCTAAGTACTCTTCTGACAAATTAGAAATAGGCTGTAAAAAAAGAAGTGAATTTAATATCTCTGTTATTTGAACAATTTGAATCAACATTAGATGTGGTCTTAAGGTCACATATTTCAAAGACTGTTAGGAAGACAGAAAATTGAGGACAAAACCTTATATGAAACATGCAGAACTTTCTGTGATAGAGCTGAAGGAGAAAATATCTTTTTGCTCATAAATTGCTACCACCAGCACTGCTCAACTGTGAATATTTCTGGACTTTATATCAAAGTTTTAACAATTTGCTTACATAGCTCAGCCAATACAGAGTTAAAGAAGAAACCTCTTGTCAAATAATTCAGTTGGACCTGTTCCTACTGCTATTGATGCCAATAGGAGTGTTGCCCTAGAATTCAGGAAGAGCAGGACAGGATCCAAAGTTGTGGTGTGATCAGTTTTACTGTTTATATTAGTGCTGTAACTATCAGTCTCCAACTGGAGATGATGCTACTGATGGTAATGAGACTTATCAACACCAATTCCATTTGCAGCTTGGCCTTAATCCGAGGTGTCTACAGCAGTGAAGCAAATTACATTCAGGCAAATTAAAGAATCCATCCACTAATCAGATTTTAACTTTTGTTCTCATTAAAAAGTTTTCATCTATGCAACTTTTAACTTAATACAGTTCTAGAAATGTACTCGCTAGAGTGAACTTTATAAAATCATATCTACAGCTGTATGCAAACATGCATGGAAATTGCTCTTGAAAATGTTCACTTCCTTCTGGTTCCAGACTGCCACATAGGTTTAGAAGAAAGCTGTTTCTAAATTAGCTTCAAATCATTACTGTGACTTGACAGTGGCACAGTATATTAAGCAGGTTTTGACAGGAGGTAATATTTTATCACCATTTTGCAGTTTTCCCCTGATAAACTTTACCACAGAATGGTTGGGGTTGGAAGGGACCTCTGGAGATCGTTCAGTCCAATCCCCCTACTAAAGCAGGTTCAACTAGAGCAGGATGCACAGGATCACATCCAGGTGGGTTTAGAGCATCTCAAGGGAAGGCAACTCCACAGCCTCTCTGGGCAGCATGTTCTGCTGCTCAATCATCCCCAAAGTAAAGGATTTTTTCCTCATATTCAGATGGAACTTCCTGTGTTTCAGTTTGTGCCCACTGCCCTTTGTCCCCTTGCTGGGCACCACTGGAAGGAATCTGGGTGCATCCCATCAGGACCCATGGATTTGTGGGTGTCAGGTTTGTCTAAATGACCTCTAATCCAATCTTTCTCGGCCAAAGTTACGTCTTCCTTTCTCCAGACTTCCTCTTTTGCCTCCAGAGTCTGGGATTCCTGAGCAGGGGCCTTAGCAGTAAAGACTGAAGCAAAGAAGCTTTCCCTGGTTTGCCATGCCAGTTCCTGGCAGACTGTGCTCTCTAACTAAAAGACACCCAGTTTCCAAAACAAAGCTATGTTTTTATGCTGCATCACAAACTAACTTTTGAACTGTATGCAAACATTTAGATAATCTGTCATTAAATTGTGGACTCAAACTCACAGGGATCATCTAAGTCACTGTTAAAAAGGATTTACCTTCTAATTAGCAACTGTCTTGTGCCTCTTGTCTCCAGCAGAGCCCACAGCTGCTCGGAGCACAGTGCACTGCTGTGTGGATCTGGACAAGACCAAGGCATTTCTGCACATGACTGTGGGATGGATCTGACCCTTGAACTTCCGCTGAAATGCCACACCCTGACTTCCATGCAAAACACTTTTTTGGCTGGCTGCAAAGAACAACAGGACAGACATCTTTGTATGCTTTGATGTGCAGAAATCTTAGCTTGCCGCAGAATCCAAGTCTGCAAGAATGAAACACACACTCTGTACGTGCCTTACACAGCAAGTGCACAGTTATTTTTGATTGTGTTAAAAAATCTTAAGTATAGCACAATTACACGTTTTGTAGGACTCCCACTCACCTCCTCAGCACCACATGCATCTTTCTCTTTATTTCATTTCTTGGCAGGCCATCCTCTCCAGCTCAGAGGACATACTGTGTCTAAAACAAAACTCTCTTTGTACACCACATAACCAACTAACTTCTGAATTTCCATGAAAATCACAGAGTTGACAGCTTAGGGGTTTAAATTATGGATTTTTATAACATTATGTAATTATTGCCACAAAGCTAATTCTGGGTAAAATTCTCAGAAATATTCAATCACTTACCATGGATGTTAAACTGAAAGCCCTAAGGGCATACAATGTTAAAGAACATCATAATCTGCTCAGCTCCAACTCCACCCTTTTGGCATTAATTGAAAAGGAAGGTAAGATCTTTGTGAGTAAGTAAACTGGAGATTCCCTACTGATTAAGAAACACAGGTGGTGAAAATGTGACATGTTTGGCCCCATGCCACCACCCCATGGCTTGGCAAACATGGAAAGCAGCAGCCACAAGATGCAATACAGGTTCTAGCACCAGGTATGACTCTCCTTCACTACTGATGCATAACTAAGCATTTAGTTTACAGTTTTAACTCTCATTTTCTCTTGTTTCTATGTTTTTCATACTTTCTATTTAGTGAATGAAAATTTTTCAGTGGTCGTAATATAACTGCACCTTACTGACTATGCAGCCTCAAGACAGAACACATAAAAGGCTTACAGATACATAAATAAAGCTCTCTGCTTTCTAGGACTATGTTTTAGCTGCTTTTCCTGCTAAAATAATAAAGAGGAATTGTTACCAAAATAAATGACTGTTTAAGAAACAGTTAACTCTTCTGTCCAGTCACTTTCTGCAACAAATTAGAAAACTTTCAGATTAAGAGAATCTGTTTTCAAACAGTCCTGAAGACACATCCTTAACCTGCCCATGAGCCTGTTTTTGTTTATCTGTGCTTCCTCCACTCCAGGAACAGAAAAGAGGTAAGCATTTTTCGTGAGAACACCTGCCAAGGGAAACTGGTCTTGCTGATATCAAACATACACCAAACACTTCCTCAGCACTTCTTAACAGCTGATTTCATCTTCCCTTCCCCAAAAGCCTCCTCTTTCCAAGGTTTTCTGTGCATAGTAAATGTCTCATTCTAAGGACAGTCCATTTTTGCATGTAATGATGCTAATGACTTTTGCTATTGAGTACTAAATATGATAAATGTTTGGAGGATCTTGATCCAAGGCTCTAGAAGCAAGTTCAAAACAGCCTATTACAATATTTTCCTGCACAGCTCTTAACTTATTTTTACCTCAAACTACATAAATCTGATGTCAAGCCATTCCTCTTTTTGAGCATCTTCAATTTCCACTTGATATCTCTAGGCTAAATAAATTTTTAATATCAGTATTGAAGGAAGTCAGCAGTACTTTTTACTATGAAGCTCAGAAACTTCCGTGAGAGGCACAGGCAGCTAATACAGTTCCAGAGGTTGGCCTGGGAGAAGTTCTCCAGGGACTGTCAGTGAGTGACAGATTCATGTGCAATTATATAAGCTTCAAAAACTAACCACAGCACTGCTTGCAAAACCTCCCTTCTGATAAGAGCCACAGCTCCTCAGCTCTCTTCAGCTCCACATTATTTTTCCCTTTATGGTCTACTATTAGCAAGAGAGCATTTCTACCATAAATATCAAACATATAATGTTGATTTCATTGACCTTAGTAATAACTTTACACTGATACAACAGTTTGTATTTTACAAGCGCTTGAAAAACATACAGATGTTAGAGTGTTTCTGAAAATATATTAAATAAAGTCAATTACAAAACTGATAAGCACCTAGTCTAGTGGAAGGTGTCCCTGCCCATGGCAGGGGATTAGAACTAGATGATCTTTAAGGTCTCTTCCAACCCAAACCATTCTGTGTTTCTGTGATTAAATGGAAGAGTCTGAAACACACTAAGATAACAGTTCCTTGTATGCTGAAAATGTTCTCTCCCTCTAGGACTGCTTAATTCCAAATGTCATGATTTAACAACACAGAAAAGTGTGAGACTTGCAGCCACACTGCATAAAATAAGTTTACGTAAGTTGGAACTTTCTCTTTAGTAATCAAGCACTTTAATTCCCCGGGTTGGACTGAAACCTCACTGACTATTAGCACTACCCATGCACATCCTGAAATAGCTCCATCATACACATGAATATCCTTGCACAGCTGCCTGAAGAGTCACTGCAGGTGTCACCTGAGCAGGCTTCAGAGGAATGTTACATGGGCCATGAACAGTGATCAGTATTACTCCTGATTCCAAGCAGCTCCACAGCCCAATATCAAAGAACACAAGCATTCACAAAGAAGTTGCAAAAAGTTACAAATTCTCCAGTCCTGTTAGCAACTCTGTGGCCTCCTCTGGACTTGCTCCAACAGTTCCATGTCCTTCTTTTGTTGAGGACACCAGAACTGTGTGCAGTATTCCAGGTGGGGGTCTCAGAAGAGCAGAGTAGAGGGGAAACATCACCTCTTTTTACCTGCTGGCCACACTCCTTTTGATGCAGCCCATATGGCATGTAAAACATATCAGATTTTACAATTACCATCTTATTCTGTCATGAATGGGGAGCACTACCCCTGCAGCTACTCTAACACACCTACTCCTCATGTGACACTTGCACCAATAAAGCTATTTATGTTTGTACTACTGAAATACCTGCTAACAGTGAGAATCAAGCTTGCCTCCAGCCTACCATCTAAATAGGGAGACAAAAAAAAATAAATTAGAGAGAGCAAACCATTTGGACAAATGGCACAAGTGACAAATTCAGAAACAAAAAACTAGGGGTTTTTACCCTTAATGCTTTTCCCTAGGTTTTACTTCCTCACATGCAGATGATCTTCCTTTAAAGCCCTGATACCACAGAGAAAAGACAGAGTTGGCTTTCAACAAAGCTATTTCATTTCAAATAGGGCCACTGCTTGGCTTGAAGCTATGCTACCGAATGGTCTTTAAATATGGAATGAGTTGCATGCCCTAACTAGAAATAGAAGCAGAAGAAATCTAATGAAAGTGTGAAGTATTCATCAGGGAAATGTGGAAAAGCTATCATAGCAGTTTCTTTAAATGGCTTTGTGAATTTTATTCTTAAAGATCAATTTAATTAGTTACTTAGTAAACTTAACAACGGATATAAAAATAGCCAGTAGAGAAATCTGAAACCTTCTTTTAAAAAAAAAATAATTTTACAGGTTTTTTGCAGTATTAATGTCTTCCAAGGCCTTAGAAGTTCTGCTTTCCTTCTCTTTGGTGATCATTAGCAGCAGAGTTGCCCCTAAATCATATTGCTAGGAACTGACATAGGTTTGCCTATGGTTCCCCAAGGTTTGCCCTGAAGTGCTAGCAAGGCCTACACACAATACATTCAATATTCTGCAATTCAATGCAACACCTCTGGCAAGGGAAAAGATAGCAATGTGCTAAAAAGACAATTATATTGACACTCTACTATTTGGGAATTAATTTGTTAGAGTCTTAGAAATCCTCATTTTTTTGCAGCTTTGTGGATTTGGTCATCACAATCAAGTGTAACTTTCACCTGGACTGAGCAGGTAAAGAACAAGAATGTGGTGAAACTGAAGAGCCAGAGGAGTATCAGCCTACTAGCAAAAAAAAATCACTGCCTTTATTCTATATAGCACAGTTCAAAATCTTTGCTACAATACTGTCCCCAGTATTTCTTTCATAGAAGAAAAAGCAGATGTATGATTTCTGAAGCATGGGATCATTGACTTTGCTAACAGGAAAATACACAACTTGTTCATGGCTTGGCATTTTTCAGTTTAAACAGCAAGAGGGAACATGGTTAAAGAATGGGAGCTCAAATGCTCAAAAATATAAAGTCTCTGGTAAAGTCAATCACAGGGTCAGTTTAGGGGCATTCCCTCTAATTTGATCTTTCATTTCTCTCAGATAAACAAGCCTAATTACTTCTCTCCTTCAGGATAAATTGAGGGAATTATGGTACTTAATTTAAAGCTACTGTTTCATCTTAATAGTCCCTTGGTACGAAGAGACTTCAAAATTGTTAATATCTAGACTGTTGGTAAGCCAAAGGCTTCCTCAGACATTTAACAGCAGCAATCATTGATTCTCTTGTCATATTTCAAAAGCCAAACCAGAGGTGACTAGTTTAAATTTAAGACTCCCAGTGGAATAAGCTCTTTCATCTGTGCTATGATCTGAGTAGCTCTGCTATTATAAGCTACTCAAAGTAATCTTTTTAAAGAGAGAGTGCTTTATAAACCAATGTCAGGTCTAACTGAACCCTGAACTGATTCCATTTGGGGTTTTAGTTATTCAGGGGGCTTCCTGTTCAAATAAAAGTACTATAAAGCTTTTTCAAAAATAAAAAGTGTCCATTTCATAACTATGTATTTATACATCCATGTATAGCAAGAAACACTTTACATGTGATTGACAACTAGAAACTGTCGTTGCACTCTACGAAAAATATGCAATTTGCTCTCAGTCAAGGAATAGTAAAAAATGTGCCTTTATTCCTGTGGTCTTCACATCCTTCACTTACATGAACACTTCCTCAATCTACCTACCCACTAGATCTTTTAAAACACTGAAATAGCAGCTCTCCCCTCTAATCTGGATAAAATGTAAGCCTCTACTAAGGTTCATTAAGTTTTCACATCAGCATTTTTGTAACTCCTGTATTCATGAAAAGAGCTCCCTGCAAGGAAACTTCTCTTACCTTCTCCTTTGCCTACAAAAGCTTGGCAGGCACTAGACAGAAGGTGTGTGGAGAGCATTCCTCTCACAATGACCAATGCTGTCTCCTTGCTACCCCATGCTGTCCATTCTGTACCATCACTTCCTCTTGCTTTTTCCTTAAGCTGTAGGATCTCTGAGCAGAAACCATCTTATTCTGTCCCTGTGCAGTCCTGCACAGTAACAAGGCCTGTCTAAATAACAGCATAATCAAAATCCTACTACCTCTGCAGGCATTTAGAATTAAAGCACAGTCCTTCTTTCAATCCTGCTTTATTACTAGGGATGCTGTTGCAATAGTTTACTGTATAAACACCATTATTGAGTTGAACTTTAACTGCACGTGCTACGATTGCAGCCAAGCTGCAGGAAAGGATTCTCCATTCTGTTTGCTCTGAAGTGTGAATGAATGAGCTTACCCAGTTGTAAAAGCTCCCCACCTTACCCTTGACCTTGGCTGGCCAGGCAGCTCACTGCAAAGGCAATTAGGTACCAGCGTACAAGGACATCCTTTCTGAGGTGCACAATAATGAGCTCAGCAAAAGAAAGAAAACAACTCTGCTGCAAACCACATTCCACGTGCTCACAGATCAGGCAGGTCAAAGCCAATTTCTTACTCACTCTCATTCAGAACTGATTATTTACAGGTGATATTTCAGTTTATGGTTTAAGTACTGTTCAAATAATCTCCTCAAACCAAGTAAGTCAACAAATCCCCGAGGTCCTGCTTAGCCTTTCCAAAACACGAATTTTAGGCAACAAAATGGAATATTTCAGCCCAAATGGACAGGTTTTCAAACTAATATAGCGTTGAGATCCATCTGTGCAGCTTTAACCAGGCTCATAGCAACCTGCACCTAAGCAGTGCTAAAGGAGGCATATATTATCAAATTTTAGAAGTCATAAATTAAAGAATATTCCCATCAATTTTTTAAAAACTACATCCCCATAATATTTTTCATAAACTTGTCAGAATTTATGTGATTTATAACTGAGTAAATACCTTACAACCTGATTTTGAATTCAGTTCTTTAATTCGTGTGACTTAAAAAACTATTCACTCATTTTCTTTGGACAAATACTGAGGAGTTTGAAGTCCCTAAGCAAATGCCAGATCATTTTAATACGTATTGAAAACATACTAAGGTTACACCAGTGCTTGCGTGTCTGTTCTATTTATAGTTAAGTATAAACGAGTCATATGCACAATCTGAAAAAACAGCAGTGTTGATAAATCCCTGGTTGTGTGTACCAGAAGAATAGCTCTTGGTCTGGTTGGGCATTTAAAGTCTGACTCCTTTTCACATGCCCCAAACCCCACACACATTCTACTGCTAATGCTCAACACAATAGGACTAATCCCACCTGATTAGAACATGCTTCAATAGCATAATTCTCTAAAGAGAATGAATATCCTATAAGTTAAATGATGACACTAGGTTATATGAAATCCCAGTTAGCTCAGCAGAAAAGAAGACAGGCTTTAGAGATATGAAACTGTCAGAGCAGACCATTCATAAAGGGCTATGATTTCCTCTTCGCCTTTCAATCTCATTTTCAAAATAGCTTCCTAAACTAGCATTTGCAAATACATCTGTTTCTGCACACAGAAAGGCTCATTCCATACCAAAGTGCTTGCTCACCTGATGACATAGCAAATGTGTATCAGTCTCAAACACCACGAATTAGGTCCTTGATTTTAGCCTTCAGTCATTCAGTCCTTGGGGGTTAAATCAGTGACAGTGCCATGATGCTCTGTTTAAATGGCTTTTCAACAAAGACCAAAACTATTTTTCACACAATGAAATTAAGTGAACCTTCCTAAGATGTTAATTAATGTTTGCTAATGCAAACTTTGTCTAGGGACTGCTCTTCTGTCATAGTGTCTGCTGTTTGCACCCTCTGCTATTTTACAAAGCACATGTCTGTGTTTTGAGCTCCCCTGTCCTTTGTATGAAATTGCTTCTGAGCCTGAAAAACACTTTGGGTTGGACTGTGCCTGTACCTCCTGAGGCAGGACAACACTTGCTGAACAAAACAGTACTGTGCTGTCTCCTTTGTCCCCCTCTCCAGTTCTGCAGCCTGGGAGTGAACTGGGACTGGAGCAGACGGATGGAAGAGCTATCCAACACGTACTGCACAGCCCTGTAGAAGTTACCTGGAAATTACAGTATCATTTATGACTATTACCTAGTCAAACTAGCTTTACAACAGCTACTAGAGAAAGAGTAACATTCTTCTTCCACAAAGACCTGTTGGAGAACTGAATTCATAGCTTTATTACGAAAGATGATATGTGTTTTATAACAGACGTGAAAAGAAATGTGGTGCAGAAATGAGTCTAAACATTCACCTGGACCCACTGGTCATCTTTGGGATACAAAGCTTCTGAACTAAACTGGCAATTGCCTGGCTGCACCTCCCTCTCCATTCAGCACCATCGAGCTGTGCAAAATCACAGCCCTCACAGAACAGAAAATCTTACTTCACGTGTTTTGCACTTGCAACCAAGAGTTTTGGAAGCAGCAGAAATTTTTGAAAGTGGTAACCTGAAGCAACTTCCACAACAATTGTTCTCACAGAGAGCGTCAGCAACAAACGAGAGGAAGTCAAGGCAAAAGAAGGGGCACACAAGAATCTCTGGCTGCAACTGATTCTGCTACTCTTTGTTTAATCATAATTCCAAGTGTCGGAAGTGGGTGTAGCAGGAAAAGCAAATAACAAGAAGCTGAATGATAAAGTCCTTTTAATTTGGACTTAAAGTTTAATCATACTACCATGGAAAATGCTGTTGCACTACCATTAATTTTGATGCAAATTTTCCCAGTGTATGGTTAGGAAAATTATTATTTTTAGCATAAGAATCAGGGATAGCTACAGCAGCCTTGCAATTTTTTGTTGTGATGAATTCTGTTTTCCATCTCTCTCTGGATCATTTTCTGTACAGTCACACCCTAAACTAAGGAGCAAGAAATGAAAAGGAACAGAAAGGGAAAAGGAAAAAAAGAGAAAGGAAAGAAAAATCACCTACAATTGCTGTATCATTTCTTTAGGTCCAGTGATACAGCACAGCTACAAAACAACTAACAGGAAATACGCAATGAAGCAGTACCTGTGTGTTCAAAGAATCTTTCAGATGTTTTTTAAATCAAAGTATCCAAAGAGAAAACCCTGCTCTCCCTCTTACTACATGGCCACTTGTGTGCCAAAAAAGTGCTTCTACTCCTGAGTATGGAGAAGTCAGGACAATTCGATTTAATCTGCAAAACAGATCAAGAACCAGAATCCTTCTGATGATGTCACTGGCAATGTAAAATCCACAGCTTGGTTCACCTTCTCACTGGGCCTCGGTCAACGTATGTTAATGTTGGTGTTAATCAAAAACAATTTCACTGATCCCAGTGGAATTAAACCAGTGTAAAATCATCACTAGATCTTCCATTGCTGTATTATTGTGTCAGGAGTGAACACAGCAAGACTGCACAATAATAATCACAAATTAATTCATATGCTCACAATTCAACTCTCAGAGAGCAAACACTGCCATCTACTCTGGGCTGGAAAATGTCATGTGAATTCTGCCCCAGGCTAGAGAGGACCAAGCAGGCCCCAGCTGAGGCAATGCTGCACCTCTGCTCTCTGAGGTGCAAGAGCTTCACAGGGCACTGCTACAGAACAGGACTTTTCTGGTGGGCTCAGCAGAAGGAAAGCACCATCTAAAAGTAAACGGCTCTTTTCTTGTTTGCATGTGACTCCCATGAGTACCATGAGCACAGCAAGTGCAAACACCATTTTTAAATAGAGGTGCTACACTGTGTCTGCAGAATCCTGGACTAAAATCTCTGGAAAAGAAAATGCATTCTTTCTACATGAAATAGCATGTACAGATTCACCTGTCTGACCGAATTGTGAGGAGCTGTATGACTGAAACAGATCCCTTGCCCCATGCAAGGTTGAAATTTGGCCTTAACAGAAGTTCCTGATGGAATTGTATCTGTATCAGCACTACCATGGGTGTAACCTGCTTTCAGTCAGAGCACAACTTGATTTTAAATGGATTGTAAACTAATAATCGTGGAAATAAATCTCAGACAAAAGTATATCAAAACTAAGCTGCAATTCCCACATGCTTTTCCCCCCTTGGTCACATTCTTCACTTGCTCTCATTTATACATCAATGCACAAGGCAAACCAAGTCTTATTGTGATCAGCGAGACCCTCTCTATAAAGTCTGCACTGAAAGCACTGCAGAGCAGTGAGAACCACAGAATACCAGGTTGGAAGGGGACCTCAAGGATCATCTGGTCCCACCCAGGCTGACCACACTCTGAAACAGAACAGTTTGAAAAGAGAGATTGTTGCTACCATAGAGAAAACTGTAGAAAAAGCTACACAGAACAACAGTGAGTTCACACACTCCCAAAGCTGCTGATCAGTGAAACTGTCAAACCCAGCTTTTGTTCATGTAAACAGAGGAAGACTGTTCCTATAACAAACTTGCCCCAATGTGCCCTGCAGGGATTCATGTTGCAATTCTTTATCAATTCCTGCCAGGCATTATTCTGTCAGTTTGTAATCCTATAGCAGGAGAAATCTGCATAAAGAAATGCTCAGGAAAGGAAAAGTGCAACGGCTCATCTTTCTTCATGCCATACATGCTGAAAAAGCACTTTGTAGATATGCAATTGATTATAAATTGCAAGCTGATTATTTTTTTAATTTGCTGGGTGTAATACATACAAAAGGCTGGATTTGAAGCCTCTCTGAAGGTGGCTTGGACAGTTTCTGGGGCACTTAGTTACTGCGTAGACCCAGAGAAGCTGGGGGCTCTGAAGGTGGCTTGGACAGTTTCTGGGTCACTTAGTTACTGCATAGACCCAGAGAAGCTGGGGGGACTCTGAAGGAAGCTTTGAGGGAGCATCAGTAAGGGTTTGAACAGAGACAGGGGCTCAACATGTCTTGGATAGTTCTGCTTCTCATTTTCCCAAGAAGCATGAATGTTATTTAGGTACTAAGGATCAACTTACTACAGTAGATGCAACTATATACTAAAAGAATGCATATTTATTCTCTCATGCATTTCAATGACTTGGAAAGTAAACATTCCTGTTTTCACATGCACATGAGCATCCACACAACTCTGCACTTCCAAGCAGAGCCTGAGCCCACCATGCTATGGGAAACACCACACGGCCTAGGAGAAAGGGAATGAAAGAGAATTGTCCAAGTCAGCCCAACTGCAGCGAAAATTCTCTGCACCATTAACCTTACAGCAACGGCAGGTTATTTTTATATTAAGTTCATTGAAGGAATTAGAGTGAAAAGTAGGCATTTCCTGTTCATACATTTAGAACACTTCAAGGCAGGTGTTTTTTTTTCCTCCTTTAAGGTCATTCAAGTACAGCATCTATCCAAAAAGGAATCTCAGCTCTGGCTGTCCTACTCAAACCTTTACCAGAAATTCCAATAGACAGTTTGCAATGACAGGACTTACAGTTCTATATTCCACTGCACTATATAGACATGTTTACTTCGACAGAAGCAACAACCAAGATTTTTAATGCTATTCATCTTAGTAGTCAACAGTTCAGAGTCCCAGTGGACACTGGTGACAAGTGGTGTCCCTCAGGGTCCTGGATTGGGACCAGTGTCATTGAATAGCTTCCTTAATGACAAAGGGACCAAGTGCACTCTCAGCAAGCTTGGAGATGACACTACACTGAGTGGTGCAGTTGCCACACCTGAAGGACAAGATTCCATCCAGAGGGACCTGGACAAGGAGGAGAAATGTGTCCATGGGAATCTCATGAGGTTTAACAAGAGCAAGTGCAGGGTGTTGCACCTATGCCTGGGCAACCTCCAGTATCAATACAGGCTGGGGGTGAACTGACTGAGAGCAGCTTTGGTGAGAAGGACTTTGGGGTGCTGAGGACGAGAGGTTGGACACAGGTCAGCAATGTGCATTTGCAGCCTAGAAGGCCAACCATGTCCTGGGCTGCATACAAAGCAGCTTGGGCAGCAGGTCAAGGGAGAGGATCTGGTACCTCTATTCTGCTCTCATGAGACCCCACCTGGAGTACTGTGTCTAGCTCTGGGGTGCCCAGCACAGGAAGGACATCAACCTGTTGGAGTGAGTCCAGAGGAGGACACCAAGATGATTAGAGGGATGGAGCAGCTCTGCTAGGAGGAAAAGCAGGGAGAATTGGGATTGTTCAGCCTGGAAAAGAGAAGGCTTCAGGGTGACCTAATTACAGCCTTTCAGTACCTGAAGGGAGCCTACAAGAAAGATGGAGAGAGACTATTTTTATAAGAGCCTGGAATGACAGGACAAGGGGGAATGGTTTCAAACTGACATAAAGGAGGCTTAGATTAGATATTAGGACTAAATTCTTTACTGTGAGGGTGGTGAGGCACTGGCAGAGGTTGCTCAGAGAACCTGTAGCTGCCCCATCCCTGGAAGTGTTCAAGGCCAGGCTGGATGGGTCTCTGAGCAACCTGGTGTAAAGAAAGGTGTCCCCACCCATGGTTCAGGGCCTGGAACTAGAACAATCTTTCAGGTCCCTTCCAACCCAGACCACTCAATGATCTTCAAACTCATATCAAAACTGAAACCTCTAAAACCAAGTATTTTCTGGTCTCTTGATCTATTGCAGACTGCAGAGAGACAATTAAGAAAATCACCCAAACACCAGAAACAATCCTTGCCCTAGACAAGCTGCAAGCTGTAATGCTCCATATTCACCTTACATGCAGAGCAAGAGGGTGACATGTGAATCAATTAGTGTCTGACAACTCCATTTAGTGCTAAACATATGCCATCATCTCACTCTGTAAATGTCATCTGCAAACTGTTTCTTCTCCCACCAGACCCTGTGCAAAGAAATTACTACTAGGATTGCAGGAAACCATGTATGACATTTAACCTCAAGAGAATATGAAGGAAAGGGTAGAGCAGTAATTTCATAGTACTTACAATGAAAACGAAACGCATTTGAGAAAATGTTGACCCTGTGACAAAGACACCACAGCCTTCAGATTTTTATTGTCCAGAATGCCACATGTGTCTGGTGGCATATCTGTGTGGGATAAGGTGATGTAAATGTGGGACTGTGGCAAGAAGAGAAGCAAGGGGAGGAAAGGAGAACAGGAGAGGAGCCTAAGTTTTCTGCTATGTCTGTACTGGGATACTTTAACAATAAAAATGCTTGTGCATGACTGACAGAAATAATGGATGGATTAATTACTTCAAAACATACTAATTGATATTTGTTATCCTGAATGAAAATAAGGAGGTCTAACACTTTTCATGTTGTTCAATGAACTGGGAGGGTTAGATCCATCTCTCCCTCTCAAAACATTCGAGTATTTGCTACTTCTTATGTAAGTGGAAGTGGCAGTTACATTAAAATATCATTCCCACCCAAGTTCAAGCCCCAATACCTGAAGGTTTGCCAATTTTTTTGTGTATTGCTAGAAAATAGTTCTGCACTATTTTCCAGGATTGGTCTGCCACTCCTATGTACTTTTCTCCGTGCAAATATTTTCTCAGAACATCTTTTGTTATGGTACTTTTTACATGTTTCAGAGTGGGGAAAGTTTATTCTGCAGGCAACTAGAGCTCAGGCCATGTTGAAGTGCACAATTTATTTCTCAAGTATAAATACTGCTGCTATTGTTTGCAGTTGAAGATATAAATAATGCAAAAAAACCCAACTACTAAGTATGCACAAAGTTTGATCCCCGGTGGATTTTAAATTTTCATAAATCAAAACAAATATATTTTTGCTATCAGAGTTGTTGAAAAAGTAGCTCACTGTTTCCTTTAAACTACCCAGGATTAGTTTGACTATCTGTTTGTATAAAAGGTCAGCAGGGGAAAGGTGCAGGTGTTACTAGAAATGCTCATGGTCATGATCTAATAAGTCAGGTTTTCCCTCAGGTCAACACTGGATAGATAGGACAGTAAGGTTCTGCTTTTGATCAGATCAAGCTAAAAGTGTCTTAAAAGTGCATGGCCATGAAAAAGCAATGCAGACGTGTGTGTGTGTCCATGCACAGCGTTAGAGAGTTAGCAGCCTGGTAATTTCTGAAAAATGAATAGCTATCTTAGACTTAATATTTTCCTGAAGTCCAAAGTGCTCTGTACAGCTGTCCCGCACCATTAAACAGTGACAACGTTGCAGCCTAGAGGTAGCTTCTTTTCAGTGATGGGTGAACTGATTTTTGTGTTTTTTCCTTGTATAATTCATAAGTTAGCATGACCAGAGTGTTGAATTGCAAAAGTAGGACATCTGTCACCATGGGGAAGCAATGGGGGAGTACACAGTGTGCTTCTGACAGCTGTGGGCTTGTTTGTGGTCACTAGAAAGGTGCCTACTTCATTTTTTTCTCTACTTCAGCATTCCAGATGTTAGGCTCTGTCATCTTCCAAATTGCTTCTATAGAATATAACCTTCCTGATTTCTAGTCAGTCATATTCTTTCCCAGCTTGGCCACTAAATCCTTCCTTTTGAGTTCCTGGGACCCACCTCAGCACATTGAATTCACTCCCAGCCATTCCTGTCTAGCAGATAATGCAATATCTCAAGTTACACAACCACTGCAGATAACAGGAGGTGGCTTAATTGATTTTTGTGAAAGGATGGATTCCAAGTTTGCTGCTAACATAGGCAAAGACAGGCTGAGCTGCAGTGTCACAAGTACAAAGGCATGAAGGAAAGCATCACACAGGACAAAGTAATCAGACACAACTGCCCAGGTGAAATGAAATAGAACCAGGCAGATTTATTTGAGTCCTTACCACAGGAATATTCTGCTACTTACATTAGCTCTCTCTGAGATTGCTCAGTGCAATCAACTGAAGCAGCTCTGCAGATTTTATTAATGACACAAATGTATCTCTTTAGTCTCTTTTGAAGCTTGTGTCTTATTACTGCCAATCACTTTCTGGCTCTGCAAATGCACTGGGAAATCATATATGTACTTTTCTTCCTCTAGGACATTCATGCTCATGTTTGTTTACAGTTCAGAAGTACTGCTGCATTCATTGGCAGTGGCACAGTATTACACAAAAATGAGGATGCACAGACTCCAGCCTAGGAAACAGTTGCTTCCTCAGCTCCATTTGTGACCACAGACAGCAACAGAGACTACTACTCTGATCTCTAGAGCGATCCAGAATGTGGCTATGGTTTATGAGTCAGCTGCACAGGATGTGCTCAAGAATTTGCACAGAATTTCTCTGTTCTCTGACACAGAAACACACCACAGAGTCTGCAATTCCGAGTGCCACTGAAGTCACAGCAGGGCTCACTTATGCAGCTGGTGGAACCTCAGCAGGACACAAGGACAGGAAACAGGACTGGGACAGACCACAGACCTCCTGAGCCACAGAGGAGTGGGTGGTGGAACACTCTGCAGAGACAGCCAGGCCACAGGGAAGGGGGCAGGTATGAGCAGGGGCTTCAGGAACTCCCCTTGCCAAAGGGCTGGACATCTGGCATGAGGGCATACATCAAAACCTGAGCATGAAGATTAATTTCAGCTCAGGGACCCTGTGTATTGCAGTTTCCAAGACTCTGGATCCTGGGACACCATTTCACCCTTACTATTTATATTGAGAAATCTGCAATATTCCAGGAACAGCTACATATCAGGCAACTATCTTCTATACCAGTACTTCAAGTATGTCATTTGAGAGGGAAAGTCCATCAAACCTCTATATTTTTGTATTCTACCTTTTTTGCAGGAAGTGTTTTTGCTTATCCCAATCTTTTCACCAACAACAAAATAAACACTTCAACAATCCACTAACAAAAAATTACTCCCACTGCTGGAACTCAACTTTGAATCAAATCTTAACATGCCACTGAAAGGCAAAGAGCTTCCTCACACCCCCAATAAGCATAAATTAAGATATTTCTATTATTGTATTGTACCAACTACATAGGATTTTTGCTACCGTTATCCATGCTTTTAATACTATCTTATAAGACAACTATTTCTGTGGGAATTTTGGCCCCTTAGAAGACTGGAGATTAGAACCAGAAATATCTAGTATTATAGAATGACATTAAAAACTGGGAAATTCTCTCAACACTGAGAAAATTAGCTGAGATGTTAAGAAACTCCTTGATGATGCTTCTTATTTTCCAAAATAATTACATACCTCCCCCTAGGGGAATCCTACTTGCTCTACCTACATTAAACTAAAAGCCCTTTTACTTTAAATAAACAGTCTGTGGCTGAGGAAATCACACAAGCCCAGAGAGATGCAGCATTGCCATGTACTCTAATGCAGATGTTCACTGAGAGCATCACCCAGCTCCCCAACCCGGGACCTCTAATGATGTTCACCCTCTCTTCAAAATGTTCTAGGCTGCAGGTCTGAATACAAACATTCTATCATTTTGTTTAATGCTAAATGGAATCAGTAGGTGAAAAAAAATGCTTTAATGTCCCTTTTAGGAAGATTTCTACTCCTTGCTTGAACAGCCTGTTAGCTGCTATACTAACAAGGAATATTTCCAGAATATAAGCAGACAGGGAATTCATGTTACTCATATAACTCACATGAGGGAGTTCAACTCACATATTTCAGTCCAGCATACTCAAGAAAACAGCAATCAAATACAAGCCCTGCACATCTTATCTGTACATCTGCCTGGATTCTGAACATACAGGAATGCAGCTAACCCAGGCAGATTGGGCCTGAGTAAGCAAAACGTTCTTAGCTGTTGCTAAAAGCTTACTGCAGGAACTCGAGGCACCTCTAGTAGGTTGCAGTAAAGATTCTCACACAGTCTACATCACTGCATCTGCTTTGGTGCAGCAAGAGACTCATCAGGATACACCAGGGAGTAACTAGCCCTCCTAGTACAAACCAGTGTGAGGAAGTGAGCAGGCAGAAGGATCTGTCCACTCCCAAGTGACACCTTTGTGTATGCAACAGCCTGCTAAGTATTTTTAGCAAAACACTAATATTAGACATTACTGTAAGTCAGCCATTAAAAATTATTTGCTACGGTTATAATCTGCCTTAAGATGCAATATTTGGGGTTTTTTTAATAACATGGAAAAGATGCATGCAAGAGATTTAATCACCTTCCCATACAGGTTCATATTCCACATCCTTTTATCTCATCAACTGTAGCAATATTTAATCACAAGGGGTTTTTTTAATATTCTAGACTTCTCCAAGTTTAAAAATATATTTTCTGTTTTAGGGAAACATATGAATCCACAAATTAAAAATCATTTTAACCTGAATGCTAAAGAAATATTTTTTTCCCTATCAAATACTGACTAGCTACGTGTTTATCTCCCACAGTAAACCAACAGACCAGAATGGGTTTTTTAGTCAATGAACCATAAAGTGAAAAGTCTAAATAGAACTTGCTGTTTTAGCCTGTAAGTCTGACCACAGAAAATGACATTTAAATAACCAGAGAATCACAGAATTAGAGGCTGGAAGAGATGCCAAGAGACCATCTAGCCCATCAGGGCTTGACTGACAGCCTGAAGGACAATTCACCCAGGCCAATGTCCATTCCCTCTTCCCAATGAGCCATTAGGAACAAGCTATGAGTCACGGGAATTGTTCTGGAGGTGCTGCCCTGCCCATCACCATCTTTGCTGGGGACACATTCCTTACCAGATCACAGCAGGTGACCTGGCAATGCTAAGAATCAGGTGAGGCTGTAGAGCCAAATCCAGCCTTTATTCCATTAAAACGGTCAGTATGATTTAGTCTATTCTCTCCCAATTTGTCCAGATAAACATAACTAAAGGTGTTTTTCAGACTTGTTTTCAAAGTCTCCAAAGCATGGTCTGTGCATGTGTAGCTCAGCACAAACCACAGCTCATGACTTCGCTTAAACGTGATCAGGGCATTGAAGACAAAGTGATGGATTTTGCGCTGACCTGTGTCTGTCACTTCTGCTGCAAACAAAGCACTTTATTCCTCTGACCCTACAGCCAGTGGTCCTGGGGAACAATGGCTGCTCTTCATGTTTCAGCAGCTTTTTACCTATTTGAAAACTGATGTTTGTTCTTTTCTTCCCTTTTCTAGATTGAACAAACCCCATCTGGCAGTTTTTTCTAAACATATTTGCTGCTCTCTTCTGTACACTAAGTATCTGCGCGTGGTTCTCTTCCTACGGGCAGAGCCACAAAGCAAGTTACTCCTGGCCTCAGAGGAGGTCTCACTCATACATGACACTGACAAGCCTATGAATGTATTGCAGAACAATGTCTGCTTTTTATGAAGCAGCATCACAGTGTTGACACGCTCAGTCTGTGATCCTCCACAATTCCCCATTCATCCTTTGCATTACTGCTGACAACCAGTTATTCCTCGGTTTATGTTTACCATCTGATTTCTTCTTCGTTTGCTTTTGAATTTACTGATTATGTCTTATACATCTCAGACTATTTCTTTAATTAATCATGATCATTCCAAATTCCAACCTGTCTGTCAAAGGACACAGAAAGAGTTTCAGGTTGTTACCACTCAGATGTTTTATAAGCATTCTCTCTGCTCCCTTAAACTGTGCATGAAAACTGTCCTCGTGGGGATGGAAAGACTTGCTGAACCCCATCTGAACCAGCTCTCCTTTCTGACAGCTGTATGCTGAGCCTGTTGTTTTGAACTGTTTTACAGTGGATTTCTATTTTTACCTCATTAGACTGCTAATCAGAATGACTAAAGTCAGATACATTACGGCACTTGGACTTTCTCTCATCTACCAGGGTACTTAACTACAGAAAAAAGGAAGGAATTTGGCTTGACATAATTTATACATCACAAAGGTCCATCCAAAGTTTTTACCACCTTACTATTCTCAAGGTGGTTGTTCAACAGCTTGGTCTAGTATCTTGCTGCCACTAGTGAAACTCCTTTGCCTAAGATTCCTTAGCTCTTCTTTTTCTCCTGTCTCAAAACACATGCTGTATTATGTGCATCTCCAGACTGCTGGGACCTCTCCCCCTCGTCCTCCATGGGTTTTAAAGATAATTGCTAATGCTTCAGAAACTGCTTCAGCTACTTCTGTAAGTAGTCTAGGATGAGTTCCATCAGGAACTGCCAACTTGAATATATCCAAGTTATCCAAACACAGTTTAACTCATCCCCCTTCTGCTCTCCACCATCTTTTATCCTTTACTAAAATCCTGCAGCCCTCTCTGTGTGTGTCATCTGGGCTCATGGTGACGACTAAAGCTAAGTTAGAATCTGTGTAACAAGAATTTAAATTTCTCCTGCTACGTTTTAAATTTAAGCCTTAAAATAAATATTCAGTAATTCCAAGCAGAATAATTAACTCTCCCGTTCTGCATCTACAACAATATTTTCTAAGCAAATACACTTCAAAATAGTTTAAAATGTTTTTCCTGCTTTCTCCCCAAGTGTATCTGTTTATAACTTCCAATTATTGAGACATGGAGGTTAAACCACAGCTAAAATATCTCAATTACATGGTGATATATCATATACTTATTAACACAGCATGTTCACCATTCGATGTCATTTGTACAAAGGAATCTCAAGAGAAACAACATACTGGCACTGGTTATTAAATTTTATAACTATGTACCAGTTAATGAGCTGTATTTTTAATTTTGAGATACTGTAGATTTACCTAGCTAGAGCACAGTGCAATACAAGGCCAATACCTTTTTAAATACTGTGCCAAACTGGTGGATATGGTGATTTCTGCCCCTGCCAGGGAAGCACCTCTCTGCAGCCAGCAGCACATCAACTGCTCCTTTGGCAAACTCTGTGTTTTCCAAAGAGAACCACACATTGCAGCTCTTCATTTTGAACAGTTAAAGCAGTGCTTTGTCAGATAAGGTATCTCAGCTAGATTAAACATAAGAAGTGCTAAAGGCAAACTTCAATTTGTACACACTTGGCCTATTTTGGTCCAGATATGTAACAGAGAAAAGGCTTTGTATCAAATGTGGCTTCTCATTTTAACATCACTTTTGTTGATATTTTGAGCAACTCTACACACCCTTTTGAAATTAATGCAGGAATTAATGCTTGTCAATCATATTTACTGTTGGTTTGCAAACTATTTACAAGTGTGAGGTCCCAGGGCCTAACTCCAGGCTTAGAATTCTGACCAAATAAAAAAAAACTCTGGAATGGCTTTAGTGCTCTAACTAAATGTAATATGACATTAACCTCTTTAGTGCTCTAACTAAATGTAATATGCCATTAACGTAAAAAATATTTATGAACCTTTCTTTTTGCACTTATTTCAACATTTATTTGCCAAACTATAGAGTCCATGGTAAAGCAAAGAAAATACCTAAAGACTCAAGTTGCTCAAGTGTTGAAATTTTTTCTTTCTACCAAAGAAAAAAACCCACTGAAGGTGTTTGCATACTGAGATGATAAATAATGGCTGTAAGCCACGTGGAGGTTTATGTGTTCCTTCCTCTCCTTTCACTGATCCCTCTGGAATCAGCAAAAAAGATAAAAATGGATAGAAAGAATGAGAGCTAATATGAAAAAAGCCCTATACATTTAGAAAGGTTGTCTGAATTCCAACAAAATTGTGTATTTTTTCATGTTTCTCGACATCCGAGCACAGCAACTGACAGAATGCATAAACCTGGATCTGACTCACACTATTCGAGCAATGAAAACATCTGGCCAAAACTTCTGTAATGGAGAAATTTACCAGTGTGCCTCCCTCCCAGAGAGGCAGCTGTGGTTTCTCTTTTGCTTTCTCATTGCCTGAGTTTGCCTGAATGACTTCTCAGCCAACTTTCTGCTGATTTCTAATGTCACAGGCAATGGAGTGATCACCTGGGAGCTGCGGTCACGATGCAGTGTCAGCGTTTTCCTACAAGCCTCCAGTGTGCTGAGGCAGCAGGACCCAGCTGTCCCTTATCACTGCAATGCCTGTTTGCCTTCAGCTAACATGCTGTGCATCCAGATGTGTCAAAACGTCTCTCACAGCAAAGCCTGTACTTAAACAAGGGAGAGCTCTGGACAAGCATCTTTCAGGAGTATTTCATGTTTTATTTATCAATACGCTGCTTTAGAAATCATCTCCCATCATGCAGGACTCAAAGCACTAGTGGAGGGATGCATCCATCTATCTGCTGCCTCTCCACAAATGAAGAGGCCATAATGGAGATGCCTCAATGGCACAGATACTCTCATTCTGTGGCAATCACTTACCTGCAGCATATATGCTGGTAATGTGTAAGGATGGGAGAGTTACAAAATTCTCTTCTCTTTTTCTGCTGCCTCCAGCAGCAAAATTGCATTAGAAGAAATCTGAAAAGTATTTAATAATTTCACAATATGACCTTCTCTTTTGAAATGTAAGTCCATATTACCGACTAATGAATCATTAGAAGAAATCTGAAAAGTATTTAACAATTTCACAATATGACCTTCTCTTCTGAAATGTAAGTCCGTATTAGTGACTAATGAAAGAGAAATCCTGACAGCATAAAGAGATTATGCATTATCCAGAGATGTCTCTTGAAGAAGCTGAGAGAGATGACAGGCACAAGAAGAGCCAACATCTATGAATATGGCATACATGACAAATACAGTATCAAATTCATGTTTTCACACAACTTCATTGAGAGACATTAAGCAAGGGAGACTTCTAAAGGGAGGGGATTTCATTTGTCTTAGCAATTACAGTGCGCTGAGTGAAAGGCAAGTGTCAAAACAGAATTTGCTTCATGCTCTGTTTAATTTTTGAAGCTTTCCTACCACTACTGCTGTGCTGGATAATAATAAACAGAATGCACAACATGATTTGGGAAGATCTGACATACTTCCAGTATATTTACCTTCTTTATACCGTTAATAATAAACAGAATGCACAACATGATTTGGAAAGATCTGATATACTTCCAGTATATTTACCTTCTTTGTACCGTTAAGGAAATCTTTTAAGCCACTCCATATATAAGTAAGTTCAATTCTGACTTGTAGTTACTTAAGAACTGAACAAAGGTACTCAGTCAGCACCCTGAACAAGAAAGTATTACTTAAACTGTATCATTTCCCACAGGCTCTGATCAAAATCACTTTCAAAAAGTCATTTACTCTATCAGATACCAATTTGGAAACAGGAAGGTTTTGCAATGAGGGATATAACTATATCCCCATCTACTGTATGTACACTGAAGCAGTTATTCTGCCATCTGGAGGCTTTTTCTAACGTTCCAGAAAAGCTCAATCCAAATACAGTCCACTCTGGACAGCACTTTTTACATAATATATCAATAAATACTCTATAGGACAGACAGAAATGATAAGAAATTAAATCCAGGGGGTGCATTTGTAAGGCCAGAGCGTCGACTCTCTCAAAATAAAAGCAGGTTTACTGCTTCAATTTTTTTCCCTTTTACTCTTCAAAAAACACTCTCATTTAGTGTACAGACAACTGGCCTGGAGGTCCAGCAGTATCCTGGATAGCTGGACAACTATTTGCATGTTTCCTTCCTTTGCTTTGTTCATCTTTTATATTTAACTCTGTAAACTCTCCAGGGCAGGAACTGCCTCTTACTCTAGAGCTATACAATTACTGCTCTTAGCACAAACAGAGGTTGTTACCAGCTGAGGTCTCTCAGTGCCATCACTGCAAGTAACAGCAAACAGCACCAAGCTGGAAATTGCTGCATGGCACTGTACTACTCAGCTCAGCAGTGTTTTTCCTCAACATAGAGCTGACTTCAGGCTTTACTACCAACACAACAAACTGGACTTCTTGGTTTCTGTACCACATGCAGATTTTGATGTTTTGAAGTTTTTCTTGAGCTACTGATAGGTGAGCTGAAGGAGCAGATATATACTCCCCATCTGTAGATATCTTTATTAAAGACAAAGTTGACTGACTGCTAGGTAAGGAAAATATTCTGCAGTCTAGATCTGAACTTTTTCTTCTAATGGCAAACCAACTGGCAAGGCTGAAAATGTTGCAAGTGAGCCACTACAGGAACAAAGTAGTCTTATTTCTTAATATTTCTCAATTAAAACTATAGAATAATTCCACCAGAGAGCCAATCCATTGAAAGATAAATCATAGGAAAAATGCTTTGAAAGAATGCTGCAGATATTAGCTAATTTTTCTTTGAGACAACAGCAGTGCAAGGTAGGACTGTTCTGACATGATACTTTGAAATCTCCTCTGAAATAACCACACAAAAAGCAGTTCCAAAAATCCAAAAAGGAAAGCAGAAGCCTTGTCTCATACATTTTACATTTAAAAGCAAGTATGCTCAGAGAAAGGAATACAATTTTAGAAACTGTTAAAAAGGGTCACCTAATATATAGAAACTGCCATTTTTATATGACAGGAATGTACACTGTGCTTTCTACATAAGACTGGAAAGCCTAATGCTTCATTAGATCCTCAGTGTGGGAACAGCAAATATATCTCCCAAAACCTCTGGTTTTCTGGGTGAATATAGAACACTGAAGAGGTGTCTACAAACTGAGTAAAGTGTTTCAACACAAGAGATTAAGATACTGAAAAAAGATAATGAAAAAAAAGAGACACAACAGTAAATCATTTTGCTTGACCTCTTCTAACTTAGAGACCATTATTAACACAACATGTTTTTCCCCCTTGCCTATGGAATTGTGACTCTGTCATTCTTATAGATACTGAACTAATTCTCTTGTCAAACTCCTTGAGTTCTACCAATATTTATGGAAACTTAATTTGGCCCATCTTTGTACCTTTGAAATGGATTTTTGCAGTAAAGATTTAAATCTGTAGATCTGCAATACCCACACAGGCTCACTGAGCCAGAGGGAATTGGGCATAGGCCAGTGGGCACAGTGGTACTAAAGTATCTACAGCCAATTACAGTGAAAACCAAAATACAAAACTGGCAGTTTAGGTGAAACTGCTAATCCTGGAAACTGGTCTTCGGTGTCAGCTGTACAATTAAGTGGAAAGGTGCTTTATGTTTCAAAGATGTCAGATAAGCCTTATCCATTTCTACAAAGGTGTCTAGAGATCAGAACTCTGTGATTAATTTAAGCCACAACATCACTTCTAGAATTTACTTTAAAAACATCAAACAAAATTTTAAATCTCAATCATAATCTAAAGAATATAAAATAGGTTTTGTGGCTGAACTTCCTGCTATTTATTCTCTTATACAAAGACCATAAAGATACATGCCATGACTTAAAATTCAATGAAGGTTTTTCACTTCTGAAATCACTCTGAAACACAAACTGCAAGACATTAATGAAACACAGGATATTTACTCTGCTAGTGGAATCAGCTTGTCGCTAAATGTTAAAGGAAACATGCACCATTATTCCTTGGGACTCCACCCTTCCCTGGGGGAATAATAAAAGGAAAGCGAAAAAGTCACTTTTCTACTTTTGCTTGATTTGTTTACTCTTCCTTACCAGGATTCCTTTTGCCAAGCAGGTCATAAGGATTCCACCATCCTAAGAGCCATTCCTGGTGGAGAAATCTTTGGACATGCAGCTATCTTTACCTGGGAAGTCTTGGAAGTGCATCACACGTCCCACACAGGGAACACAGGCCTGCCCAGCAACTCTGCTCCTTGACAAAGCCTGGAGTGGCCAACAGCAGCACTAACAGCAGGCAATGTCAGGAATCTGTGGTATTTCATGGTTTGCATAATGGTTCTACTCAAAGACAGCCCTCTATATAATTGCTTTTAAATGGCATATCTATCATTTTTCCATCTCTGAAGTGGATATAGCCTTGCTGCAAGCAAACACCTTCTCACATTTTTTCAAGAGACACTTTGCACTGCTCAGCTGAAGTCAAACATACAATAGAGAAAGATCGTTTTTTGATTCTGTGCTTTCTTTTAAAGTTAGTCCTTGTCTCTTCTCCATGCAATTCTGATTGGGGCTGCTTTTTGAAAACTGTGTCTTGCCGTTTTTCACTTTGCTTAATCACTACTCAATGTTTCAGTGTTCTTGCTGTGAGCATTATTTTATTACCTCTCTTATTTTAGACACTTTCTCCATATCATCTCGTTGCAAAAAAGATTTTCTTAGCCCTTGATTGCTTTTTTTTAAAAAAAAATATCTTTCTCCTCAGTATGCCACATGGCTTATACTTCTGGAATATTTCACTCAACCTCAATGAAATTAAGAAGGAAATAGTTTAGTTGATGAAATACCATCGGGCAAAAGATATCAGCAGCACCAGCAGCAAGATCTTTGCCTCATATGCTCAAATGACCTAGAAAAAAATCATGCATTACTCAGTTATCAACTGACAGATCCAACAGAAGCTACTTTTAAGGGTGGCATCTTGCCTTTTGGCAAGAATTTTAATTTTTCACTCCCTATACATTAGTGATAAATATAATAAGTGGGACAATTAAAAGTAGATAAAAAGTAGAAACAGAAGTAGAAAAGCTCACTAAGCACTAGTCTTACTGCTCCCAGGAACCTAAAAAACCAATCTTCTCCATGAGGAAGTGCTGAATATAAACAATATATTTAAATATATATAAATATAGATATAGATATAGATATACAGTGCTGAAAATAAACAGTAACAGAGCATGTTTACTTCCTTGGCTAGCTTTACACACTTTATAGCTCACCCCAATCTCATCTCATCATTTTGCATTTCAGAACTATCTGCACCTTCTTACCTAGTGAATTTACTTGGAGAATATATAGTAGTGGAAAAACACACTTGGACTCAACAGGCCCAAAATGAAATAAACACCCCAAATTTTTGAGATTTTTGACATTTCCATTCAGTGGTTCTATAGTTGCACTAACATGTAATACAAGCCTGAGCTAAATTTCAGTTTCCCTGTTAAGAGTCATGTACTCTCCTTAGAGTACAAATCTGGCTTATCGTTTAAATGTGATGGAGTCAGAACTGTTTGTTTAAAGGGGGCAGTACATGCCCTTAAACACAACCATCACAAAATCCCTGATTTCACATGAAGTGTAAATCAAGTATTACATCAGTCTGCTGCATCCACTCGTCCCCTCTTTTTTTAGAAAGAAAACCTAAATGGAGTTGGCATATATCACAAAATGTTTACAGCCTTTGTGGGTCCCAATGGCATGTTTTTCCACCAGGGCTCATTCTGTCATATCTAGAAACTTTATTTTTAGCCAATGGCAAGTTATTTTGGTTTAAAAGACCAGTCTTAGTACCAGTACTTGACTTGTATGTTGCCAAGTTTAGATACTGTTACTTAACAGAAACTTCCTTGGTATCCTAAGGACACCACCAGTTCATCATTAGTACTGTTAGCAAGATCATCCTCTGCTGCAGCAAGAAAATACCTTACTCATGGACACATTAAGGAGAATTGTTGCTCCATTTCCCATGACAGAGACAAACCTCCTCCTTCCTACCTTCTCTGCTACAGTTCACTGGCTCTTATTTCTACTCCGTCTCATAATAGCTACTACTCACTTACTGAGGTAGTCTAACAGAACAAAGAAACCAAGTGTTAAATTAAGATTACAAATCCCCTAATTTCTCTCAAGATTTAAATTTCCATTCCCAAAAGGCAGATGAAATTTCCAACTCAGCAGCTAATGCAGCAAGAACTGAAGAACGTTCTGTGTGTTGATTACTTCACAGACAGCAGAGAATCTGTGCAGGTGGCTAAACTTACTGGATCAATAGTGAGTAGAGTTATTTCAGATTCATGGGTTCACTCCTTAGGGAATGGTCACTGCTGTGGGTGCAGCACTCACATCTGGGCCACAATGTCCATTTTTTTTGCAGGAATGTCTCCTGTTATATTCTAAATCTATTTGATATGTTTTGGGTAGGATGTGTGGGGAATGAGAGAAACTGTCCACTCCTTTGGCCATGCACTAAGCTAGACAAAGTCCTGTGAGTGGAACCGACACCACTTCAAAGCACAACTGTAGCTGATCTTTCTACGTACATGTGGATTATTTTGCTGTAGTGTTCTAAACGAATTAAACTATTTTCAAACCCTCTTTAGTGTAGACATATTTACATCAATTTCAATAACATTCTGCAGAATTAGACTCATCCATTAATTCATTAAATCAAATTAAAGCTCTATAAGTGCAGCTGAAACGATTTCAAGTGCATCCGCAAAAACGAAATCAATTGCATTACGTGAGTGTAAATTATTAATCTAATGAAACCTTTACTAATTGTTATCGATTTGTTTACTAGTAAAATGAATATTTTCAACTTGGCATTTTGACCCAAACCATGTGACTTCTAGTTTCCATACGTGCACACACACACGAGTGGCAGCACAACTCACACCACACACAACAACCTTTAGCCAAATACATTGGGGGTTTTCAGACCTACAGAATGTGCAGCTTCGTTTTTTACCAGTGTTACAACTGGATCCCAACAGCAACAAGCCATGGCACAGGTTTCAAGGTGCTGCATAAACTGAACACTCTTCCTTTAAAATCTGGCATTTAAGAATTACAGCTATCAATGCAGGGACATTAATGGAACTTCTGACCTGTATTTGACTAAATCTATCCCTGTAGAAGAAAAAAAATAACCAGACAATAAGTGATGTATAGAACACTATCTATATATTCCATTAGCAACTGAATAGACATTGTGTTTCCTTGTGATTTTTCACAGGGTCTTTCTAAATTTCCAATGCCATGGGATGCTTTAGGCCTTTGCACACAATTTTTCCAACACATGTGGTTTGATATCAGTTGTCTGCTTCTGATGCTGTTTATATTGGCACAAGTTAGAAAAGAGGCCAAAACGAAGTTCCCAATTGAAAACTACAAAATATAATTAAATCAGTATTAGAAGTGTTGATTTTGAAGACAAAGAAAACAGTTTGTTATTTCAGGAATGAGAAAACCTTCTAAATATTTGGAAAAAATTCTTCGCAAAATTCAGCTCCTATTATGAATCACAAAGTGAGTACAGTAAAAAAACTTAGCTTCTAACAAGTGGTTACTTAAGGATTTTAAACCTGGAGCTCCTTCTCCATCTTGTAAATTCCCAAACTTGTTTCTGTAGGAACACTATTCCTTTATTCGGCAGAGCAAAGATGGAGATCTGCCAAACTGTTATGCAAGATAATGAAGCAGTTTCTCAGAGGGTGAGAGATCACATGAAACCACATGCACAACAGAGGGATTAAAATTTAAGGAATGTCAAAAGTTTTACCTTCCATTAACTTCATAAATTACATGACATTTTAGCTTCAAGTAACTACTTTGCTCTCAAAGTTTTAAGAGTACTTAATAAACTAAGGACTTGTTTCCCAAACTCTCTCCATTTTTACCATTTTTCACATGGGCAGTAAATTGAAATCCTTGCTGGGAGAAAAAAAGATTTTCTGTAAAAATGGCTATTGATCTGCAATTTTTCATCTACTCTTCTCTTTTTCTTCTGTCGATGAGAATGATACAAATAAAGTAAATATTTCAAGAAAATCCAGATTTCTGCACCTACACAGCTTTCCATACTTGCTATGACATTGCAGCATAAGTTTGCAAGGCTCTTTTTCAGCCTTAATTCCAGTCTTAGCTCTGATTGTCAGGATACTTTCGCCCACATGGAATTTTGTACTTAAATTTTTAAGGATTTTGTGAGTAGAACCTCTCATATTGATATAATCACAGAACTGATACTTCACACAGTGCAAGTCCAAGAGGATTGCACACATATTCTGTCATCTATCTACGAAATAGATATTTTCAGTCGTTGCATCTACTGCAGCATTTCCTTACAAGCAGTTTAAAATTTACCTTCAGTGTGAATCACTTTTTCACTATCTGTTTATGAGCTGTGATGATCAGTGTCTGGTAACTCAAAGAATTCAGCCCTGAAGGGCCTAATAAGAGGCAGTTCTCACCAAATGATTAGTTTGATGATATCAAGTGAGGTAGACATGGTTTTCTCAGACGATGTTTGGAGAGAAAAAAGGAGTTTTAAAGTTGTCTATTTTTTCCCTTAGCACAATAAGGGGAATTAAGTTTTTATTTTCACTTCTAGAATACATAATACAATAATTGCAAAATCTTAATATTTTTATAGCAGGAAAATGTACACTTTGAGACCAAACACTATGAAAAAAAGACACAATTTATCATCTGTCATACATTCTAAGCTTTTAAAGCATTAGTTTTCCTATATTGTACTAAGTAGTCAAATCAAACCACTACAGAAAAAACATTGTATTGTAGCTATCCATTTACAGCTTTTCCCTAGATTGGAAGAGAAAGCTATTTTAAGGATAAATTATCTGCATAGTAATTCAAGGCAGTGACTGTGCTCAGAGCGTGCAACGTGCCTGGCTAGTACACACTTAGAACATCCAGGTTACTAACTCAACACAGAACCACTGACTACAGTCCAGAAATCTGCCAGAGAGGTCTGACAGCCTTGCTCCTTACAGCCCCAGAGAACACACCAAACCCTCTGTCAGTTATGGGCTACTCCTCGAGAACCACCTTTTTAGTTCAAGTAAGACCATTACAAATATACATACAAAAGTCCCCCAAATTAAAAGCTCTCTATATGGTCTGCAGCAGGTGAGCAGTTTTGTGCCCCAGGACCATGTAAGTAGACCAGTATTCCTCCTGAGAATCTCTCAACTTTTAATGTGTATATATTTCATTTATTTTAATGACTGAGATGTGCATAGAGAATTCACTTGAGACTACTGTCAGCAAGACAGCTTTCCATAATATCAATCCATAATCATTTACTTAAGACCCTTCAGTATCACAAATGACTTCCAGTCATAAGATGTACAACTTGACATACTACTCTATAGCTCAGGTAACCTGAAAGAAATGCACAGCTTTGCTAAGCTCAGAATTTTACCCAATATAACACTGAGATACTTGAGGAGACAGCTACAATACTACCAAACTAAAAACACAGTCACTGATACTCAGCTTCTTGGCAAGAACTGCCTGACAGTGCAGAAATAGGATGCTAGTCTGCTCAGTCATGTGTCCCTTCAGACATTGGTAATATTTTGTTATTTTGCCAGTATTCATTCATGCCTTTTGGATATGATACACCACAGAAACACACACACGTAGACAGATGCCCTGGATCAACAATCAGTTATTACCTGACTGGTCTCCAGGTCAAAGTTTAAGTAAATACACAGGAGAAATGGTGCAGTGGGATAACTATATGCACAATGGATGAGCCTCAGAGTTTCCAGCTGAAGAACTACAGACCATTCTAGAGTAGGCAGAGCATTAGAGAGCATCCCTGTGGAGAATCTTGTGCTGGCAAGAGATGGACTGGATGACCTAACAGGACTTTTCCATCACTAATATGATTCTCTGAACTTCATGCTTTTTGACAGTATTACAAGGTTCGACAGGCATTTCTCTTCAGAAGAAGGATTAAGGTCAGTAAGAATCAGCATCAACTAAAAAAGTGCACATGAGGCAATTGTGATGGCAGTAGGCAAAAAGACATTTGCAGTCACAAAAGTATTCCATGCTTGTGTCTTCTGTACATGCTAAAATCTGTGATGTAATTAGAGCATCAGTGCTTTCACACTGGTCTTCCCGTTACCATGAAAGAAGAAAGGTGTACTAAGACATTAAAAAAAAACCAGTAAAGGTCTAATACTTTACACGTAGCAGAGGCACAAAAAATAAAGTTCAATTTTAAAAATGGGTTTGGAAACAAATTGCACAGAAAGTCAGTCATGTTGATCAATACCCACCAGGAAAAGCTCAATGCGTGTTAAGAACTTAAGCTGAACTTCAGAAAACAAGTTTTGCTGTAGAATCCAATGGACACAGGAAGAGATTTCTGGAAAAACATGAAGTATCTTTATTTCATTCTCATATGTGTTCTTTCACAGGGACTGTCACAGGGCTATGCCTGCAATACCTACCTAACACAGTGGGGTAACACACCTTACAGAGTATCCAACAACCATAAGACACAACAAACTCAAATAACCTATACCAGAGGAACCAACATGTGGCTCTTGAGCTCCATATAGTTCTGAAGCAGCTCAAGTCAGCTCTGCTACATCACAGGGTCAGCAGTGTGGCTGTCCTGGAGAGCTGCTCGGGAATTGGAGTGCAGAGACAGCTGTGACAGTGAGTCATTAAACAGCTTCTGAGATGCTTGGTCACCATCCAACCCAGCTGTGCTCCCATCCGACTATTTTTAAAGCTGCCCTTCCTTTCAGCTCTCTAAATGTACCAGCAAGATGCCTCTGCAGTGTCCATGGAGTGCTGTATAAACATGAATAACAAACCCAAATATGTAGACTTGAATGGTAAAAAAAATTTGGTCATATGTACCAGTGTAGAAAGATTAGTTATGTAACTATTGTATTCCCATCACCACATGATGTTACACATTCTGTCTTCTGCTCAAAACATCAGAGATCTACTAAACATCAAACAGAATTCAATGTGAGGGAAGAAAACGCTTTGTCTTCTGACAGAGAAAATTGCAAATAAAAGATGGGACTAATCTGTGATGGCTCCTCAGCCTTCAGTGAGCTACCTGTATGCTTAACACTGAGCATGCTTCTTTTCCAAACTGAATTATCATCTTACACCTTTCGTGAGAAGGAATTAGTCCAATTAATTTCATCAGTCAGTTGCATAACTCTCAATCTAGAAGCAGCAGATTTGGCTCAAAAGCCGAGATGAGTACATTGACTTGGTGAAATCACTAGTGTTTTCAGGAATCCTAGATGCCATGGAAATGAAAGACATTAGAAATTTTCCAGAGAATATTCATCAGTTCTTTGAATTATTGTGTCACAGAATTTACTCAACTTCTACCTCTCGGTCGTTGGTTTTCTTTCATTAAGAGTTTTAGACCCTGTTTAAAGCACTCTTAGATCTACAGTGCAGAATAAGAGACACAGTATAAATATTTTTTCCAAGATAATCTGTGGGTTGCTTCATGACTCATTCTATACAGCATTCGATGCATTCCACAATGCAACATGAACTTAGGCCTTGAATTGAAACTAAGAACGATGTATCTAGAACAAAATTTGACATTTAAAAACAATTTGCTCATAAAGCTGACAAAATTCTCTGTGTCAGCAGATTTTCTAGTTTTCCTTAAAGAAGTATTAATGAAAGAATTAAAAGTTCAAGACAGGAACAAGTGGCCAAGACACAGAAAGGAAGCCAGCTGAGGTGAGAGAAATCTTGATTCAAAAGGATTTGAAAATAGTTTCTATACATATTTAAATACTCTGGTATGTGTGTGGGCTGGGCCTAGACCTCAAG